>NC_051218.1:40606699-40744199 GCF_015220715.1 Pygocentrus nattereri | reverse complement strand
TGAAAAAGAGGAAAAGAAAAAAGAGAAACAAAAAGAAGCAAAAATAAAAGACAAAGACAAACAGTAAAAGGTAAATAATGGCTGTGGTGGACAGTAACTAAGTAAATGTAATTCATTACTCTACTTAAGTATTTTTTGTGCATCTGTACTGAAGTTTCTCCATTGTGGGCGACTTTTTCCTTTCACTCCACTACATTTCAGAGTCTAATATTTTACTTTTTCCTCCTACATTTTGAGAAATCTGTCGCTCCTTTTGGTTTCTGTGTGTATAAAAACATAACATGTCAAACCGAAAGAAGCGCAAAGCCAGAGCACCAATCAGGGCCCAGCGGTCACTTTGTTTAGAGCTGGTTTTGACCTGTTGGTCATACCGACCCAGTGCAGCACGCGGTTCAACGTCAGCGCAGCAGCGTAAAACTTTGGGAGAGTCTGTTCAACATAAATGATGAACTAACCTAACTTTGTGTAAATAGAGCTCAATATAGAAATATGTCCACATATGCAGTCGAGACTGATGCGGCTTTTTTCTGAATTTCTACAAACACCATTTCATTTTATAGTAAATTAGTTTGGGCTGGTTTATGTTTATGAACAGACGCCTACAGATCAACATAGTAAAGGAGCTCATCTGTGATCCTGAGTTTAAAGCCAGTTTTTATTCAACTTAAACTTGGAACTAAGTTGTGAATAAATCTGAAACTGAAACTTTGCTTGTGTGTAAAAAGTGATTTCAGAGCCACTCGGTTCTCCCTGATGGAAACTGTTTACCTTCAGTGTTTTGTGCTTCTGATCATTTTAATAGACGTCAGCGTCACTAATTAATGACGTTCTATTAAAAGACTGGTTTACCAAGAGAGACGCTGTGAGTCTTGTTATAAAAATGATAACAGGACATCAGAGTCATAATGACTACTTTCAGTACTTTCACTTTTGGCATATAAGTACATTTGAAGGCAAATACTTTTGTACTTTTACTCTACTCTACTTTTACTGCAGTAATATTTTACCTTGGGTGTCTCTACTTTGAGACCTGACCTTTTGCTGCTTTTATAATGTGGACGTTAAGTTCTACACAAAGCTTTCACATAAACATTTAAGTATTTCAAGCCAAATCAGGGCACTGATTTGTCAAAAAGGGCACTACCATTTCTGAGACAAGAGGCAGGGGCTCACGTGTAAGCACCCCCACACCACGTGGTCATGTTGTTCAGGGTCAAAGAGATTAGCGGACACTCTAATTCTAAACTGGTAGGGGTTCAAATGTGCAGAGTGATGAAGTGTGAAAAATCAATTCTGTGAACTGCTTGAAAGTCAGTCACTACAGTCACACTTTGAACACTGGATACTTTTAAATCTACCGTGTACCGTTTAGCTGCCAGATACTGACAGGAAAATACATCAAATGTCACAAAGGAGAACTGCAGGGCAAACTTAGAAAAAAGATAGAAACCTTGTTTCTCCTCTTTGTCCATTTTATCAGCTCCACTTACTATATCGGTGAACTCTGTAGTTCTACAGTTACAGACTGTAGTCCATCTGTTTCTCTGTTACTTTGTTACCCCCTTTTACCCTGTTCTTCAGTGGTCAGGACCCCCATGGACCCTCACAGAGCAGGTACTATTTGGGTGGTGGATCATTCTCAGCACTGCAATAACACTGAGGTGGTTAACCTAAGTGCCGCTGGACTTTTTAAACACTGTCTCACTGTCCACTCTATTAGACACTCCTACCTTGTCAGTCCACCTTGTAGATGTAAAGTCAGAGACGATAGCTCATCTGCTGCTGCACAGTTTGTGTTGGTCTTCCTCTAGTCCTTCATCAGTGGTCACAGGATGCTGCCCACAGGACACTGTTGGCTGGATATTTTTGGTTGGTGGACTGTTCTCAGTCCAGTAGTGACACTAAGGTGTTTAAAAACTCCACTGCTGTGTCTGATCTACTCATACAAGCAGAACATACAGTAACACACCACCACCACATCAGTGTTACTGCACCCAAATAGAACCTGCTCTGTGAGGGTCCATGGGGGTCCTGACCAATGAAGAACAGGGTAAAAGAGGGCTAACAAAGTATCAGTGAAACAGATGGACTACAGTCTGTAACTGTAGAACTACAAAGTGCACCTATATAGTAATGTATGTATGTATGTATGTATATATATATATATATATATATATATGTATATATATCACTAATGTAAACCTCGTATTTCCAGATTGTTAACTTTACCTGAGAAGGAAAAAAATACTTTACTTTTAATGTAAGTCAATGGAACCAAATTTTTTTTCAATAAATTTTCAGTTGTTTTCCAATTATGTCAAAAATTGCAGAACAAAAGTAATTTTAGATACAAGGTTTATATATCGTTCCAGACCCACAGCTCTGAGTGGTCTTCTCACAGTGGAAGGATGGACAGAAACATCTGTGGATGTTTTCAGATCTGAAGCAGCTGGATTTTTTCCTCTCTCTCAAAGATGAAAGTGCTGTTACTTTAAGTGCTGTTTATCTGATGAGAAATTTTTGGTGCCTACCAGACCTTGCAGGTGGTTGTTAGGAGTCCTTTTGTCTCTGTATCTTTGTTTATTTAATAATTAATAATTATAATTATAGAAACTTCTGTGTTTTTTTTTTAGCTTTCTCTTTCCTTATGCATATGGATTATCTTATATCTAATCTCTGTCTGACCATCCCTGCAAACGCATTCAGATATATAAAACAGGTGGTGGGAGTGTGTGTGAGTGTGTGTTTGTGGGAAGCCACAGCACATGGCCCACCGTCAGAATGTCTGTCAGAATACAAACGGCCCGCACCATAGATCAGGCCTCCGCGGCAGGCCGGCTTTAGGACGTGACTATCGCCTGGCGTTTATTACGCTGTGCACTTGACAAAGAGCAGCTTTCTCCCCTGGAATCCACTGCTGCCTCGTTCTGCACTCCGTGTTGTGCTTCCCCAAGGTTATAATAAGAATTTATTTTCTCTCCCCCTCAGCTGGCAGACTCAGGGAAGCAGATGATGTATGAGCCATCGCGTGTTATTTATTTGCCAAACTCTTCCAGATGTGGAGCCATCATTTATCTACTGACAAATCAAACCCTGTGACCAGCCTCTGCTGTGACCCTGACCAGGGCAGAGCAAGGCTGCTGGTGGGAATATACTCACACACACACACACACACACACACACACACACACACACACACACACACACACAAAACAAGCTCTCACCGACCCTATCACAACAAGGCGGAGCAGCAAAGACCTAGAGAGGATACAAACTTCTCTGCTTTGTCCTCAACAAGAACAGTCTTTAGCTATAGAGCTACATCAGACACAAATACACAATACACAGTCATATAGAGTGAGCTCTTCACTTCACTCACTCTTCACACATACTCCACTGTATGAGAAAGTTTGAACACCGGTCACACTACACGTTTTATTGAAATTTAACCCCTTTCTGCAGGTTTCCTAGTGGCCAGTCCACTGGTGCAATGGAAATTGACTGATTCTGTGTTCTTATTAATATGACCCCAAAAAATAACTTGATTCAAAATATAGTAAAATTGTAGTAAAAGGGTAACAGAAATATTTTTTAAAAATTCAAATATAAATAAAACTATTCCAATTCAACCAAGAATGAAAAAAGAAATGTTTTTGTTATCTTAACCTTATCTAGGCATATATATATATATATATATATATATATATATATATATATATATATATATATATATACTGGCAAACACACAGAAATTTTACTGTAAAATGTGTACTCTGCAGAACAACATTAACAAAACTTAATTTGGCCAGTGGTACACAAACCTTTACATAAGTATATACTCTTACTTTTTGTAAGATTGGAAAACGTCAAACTTAAAGGAGGACTCAAGTATTTTGTTGCATTTGTAGCATTTGGTCAATTACTAAAGACAACTTTCTCTATTTGTAGTAAACAGTATATAGAAACCCTGTCTACCTAAAAGTTCCTTATTATGAAAGATGATGGACAGATGCTAAAACATCTTCAGACTGGATCTTTTTTTTAAACTTAATCTTTGTTGGTTTCCACATGTTAGCTAGTGCTGTGTCTTGACTATCTTAATAGTTCCGTAACCAACATGTGAATATACATTCAGGCACTGGAGACCCAGATACAGCCATGTGTCACAGTGTTCAGTACAATTTGGCCATTAAAAGTTTCCGTTGGTTGCTGGTGGTGACCAATAGCCAGTGGCGTTGATTTCACAGCGTAACAGATTCAAGTGTTTTAACTGCTTTTCTGGTACTGATTCCAGAAACATCTGATGGTTTCCTAATGGGATCTAAGGATATCCTACAGAAAATATTGATCTATACTGAGATCCGGTTTTAATTTGTATCTATGGTCTTTTTTCAGCAGGACAGTGTTATATTAGCATCAAGCTAACAAAGGTTCACATAAATCACAGTCTACTGATGACTGAATAGACATTCAGCTGATGTTAGCTATTAGCCTGTTAGCAGGGCAGCTGATTTTACTGGCATATTTTAACGAAATGAAGGAATAATATGCAGTACTTGTGATATATAGTCTGGTATAGATTGTTTTATATGTAGTTGGTAGTTATGGACAAACATTAACATGTGCAAAAGAAAACAGACAAGTGAGGTAACATGCAGGATCCTCCTGTCATTTCAAACGTTTGCAAAGTCGTGCTGCAGATGTCACACTGTTTCCTGTCAGGGACCATAGTGACCAGTCCTCCAAGACACGTGAACTGCCAGCACCTCTCTTTATATTGCCATATATATGAACAACTCACTATTGGAGGAAACAGGTAACTGCTAATTCTGCTACCTCAGACAGCAGATGCCCATGTTGGCTACCATCACGCTGAGTACTGAGGAAAGGGTGGGCCAACTTACCCACCCAGTCAGATCAAGGCCAGTTATGCTCTCTTGGACTCCAGCCCATGGACTGTTATGGCACTGAATTCACAATGTTCCCAAATTAGTTGAAACTGCAGCCCCAAGTATTCAGATCATATATACTTACAAGGATTATGTTATGATCTGTTAAGACCCAAGGCATTAACTGAGATAGTAATAAACTAAATATGTACAAAATCATAAATCATATGGTATTTTTTATTGGGAGGAGTCTGTTGCAAAACCCTAGCTCCTAAATGTCAACTTGTGAAAACCATACTTAATATACACATTTTTTGTAATATTTAACATGTTTTAAAGTGAAGCAGAATGATTTAGATTCATCATGGGTTTATTTTAAAAATAAAACCATAGAGTTTTAGTCCATAAGCAGAGCCTTAAGCATAAGCCACGTCCCTGTATTTTAGAGCAGGAAGTGAGGCTGCATCCCTGACCCTCATGGCCACATGGTGAGCACTTAGATCCCATTATTTTAAAGTAAATGTGTCCCATTTAGACATTCTCTCAATCACACTCTAAAACACACATATTTTCTGCAAATAAAAGTTTTTTTGTTTGTTTGTTTTAATGAAAAACGTTATGGTGTTTTGTTTATACCTGTTCAATGCTGTGATTGCTGGTCATGTATTGGCCAGCGTTTTACAGAGTTCTGCTCAAAATTAGCTGAAATATTGACTATCAAAACATTTGGTAAAGTTTTGTTAGTGTTTCGATTGTTTTGTTAGTGACAAAATGGGATGTTCAATCATTTATTTTTCCATTATATCATAATTAATGTATAGTTTTGTTCAGAGCAAAAGGATTTTAGTCCAAAGTCCAAGTCAGTTCAAAGTCTGAAATGAGTTTGGTTGAATGATCCAGATACATAATCGCCACACAAAAACAATTTATTACATAAACACTTTTCAAAAGTAAGCAAGCTGAAAGAGACAACACAACAGTGTCTATATATTCATGTGGAATTCATGTGCATTACTTTATCCAGTGCAGCTAGTTTGATATCTTAAGCCCAAAGTCAGCACTATCCGAGAGGAGAAGACGTAAAGATCACGTCTGGCTCGAGTTAGGTGGCTTTTACTGCTTGGTGAACCCCTTGACGTCTCAGGTGTTGATATTCATATAATATGCCAGGCCTCACTTTTCTCTCTGTTTACATAGGGACAGAAGGGATGTCCACAGGGCTATCAGTGCAGGGAGACAGTGTATTCATCTTTCTGCCACTCCCTCCAATTTACCTCAGTCAGCATTATCACTGCAGCGTATTAGAATGCCCACTGACTGAGTCTCTGGCGGCCGTGTTTGTGCTGATGGGGCAGGTGGAAGAGAGGGCAGTGTGAGGAGCTTACAGTGACCCCTGAGGGCTGCACTCTCCAGCACAGTACAGTAGTACTTTTCCATGTTGCCTGAAAAATTAAATGTTTGGGGACTTTACAAAATGTTTTTGTTTTTAATGTAGCATACACTATATGTTTAAAAGTATTCGGACACCTGACCATCCCACCTATATGAGCTTGTTGGACGTCCCTTCCAAAACCATGGGCATTAATATGGAGTTGCCCCTGCTCCTCCCGTACTGGGAAGCGTTCTAAAAGATTTTGGAGTGTGTCTGCAGGAATTTGTGCTCATTCAGTTGAAGGGCAAAGGAGCATTTGCGAGGTCGGACACTGATGTTGGATCAGAAGGTCTGACTCACAATTGACGTTCCAGTTCATCCCAAATACGATCAGTGGGGTTAGGCTCTGGTGGCCGCTGCAGTTCATCTGCTCCAAACTCATCAAACCACATCTTTATGAAGCTCGTTTGGGGCACAGTGAAGCTGGAACAGTAAAGAGCCTTACACAAAGTTGGAAGCATATAATTGTCCAAAATGTCTTTGAATGCTGTAGCATTAACATCACCCTTCACTGGAACTAAGGGGCCAAAACTGTTAATAACAGCCTCAGACTATTATCCCTCATCCACCAAACTTACTCTTGGCACCATGCATTCCAATATGTAGCGTTCTCCTGGCATTAGATTCATCCAGAAAATGTTTCCACTATTCCAGAGTCCAGTGGGTTTATGCTTTACACCACTCCTGCTGACGCTGGGCATTGTGCTTAGTGATCTTAGGCTTATGGCTCTGTTTGTCTCATGCAAGCACTCCAAGTTCATTGAGGAGCTCATCTCTGTAACCTGTAATTATTTTATCATTTAGATCCCAAAGGAAGCTGAGATCGGTGTAAAATTTGAGGCCGTCATGAAAGGAAAAAGTTAATCTAGCCATGTATATCATAGTAAAAACAGCCTAACAAAGAAAAAAAAAACATTCGCTAGCAGAAATGGTAATAGCTTTGAGAAACTCTTGTCCCAGCTTGTTGTCATGACAAAATGAGAAACTACCAACCTTGCATGAAGTCAATCAAGAGGATCTTCTTTTAAACTATCAAATAAACCATCTTGTTTTATTTTCTTGTCCACTGATCCAGTGAAACCAATCATTTGAAATGATGTAATATGGTATGATTATGCGATACGTTATCTCCATTTTGATTAGATGTTTCATAAAACTGGCTTCATGAAGCTGAGATGCTTTCAACTGTTGTGGCTGAGTTTCAAACAAGTTGCCTTAAATTATGCAATTTAGCTTCATGCATGTTTCAAGCAACTTACATTGCATGAAACTTTCACTTGCAAAGCCAGCCTTAGGATTGAATAATCATTTAATATATGCTTTTAACAACAGTTTGCAAAAGAAATCTCTAAAATCATTATTTAGGCAAAATGTGCTCTTCATATCAAGACCAGTCTAATGAACATAAAGCGCAATGGGGCAAAGAGTGTCCAAAGCAAAGTAAATAGTGGTTTTCTGCTAGGAAGACATTTCCAGGCAGTTTTTTCATAATTAATAAGTAACACCAAGCAAACTCAAACATCAAAAGAAGGAAAGTAATGGGCAGTGCAGGAAAAACTCTACATTTTCCTCTCCTAGCTTAACAGAATTTTTTCCTCAGCATGCTATGTTTAGTTGCCTCAATGCCCTATCAGCTGTAGACCTTTCAGCAGGTGTGGCAAAGTGAAACTCTTGTGCTTGGCCTGCTGATGTTATCTCTTCTTTTCTAAAGGAGGCTGTTGAGATTTCTGCTGTTGATACTCTCTCAATTCTTAACTCCTCTTTTCTTTGATGAATGGTTCAGTTCCATCATGTTTCAAACACATCCAGGCATCCAGCTTATGCCTGTGGCTGTGTCATTCATAAACAGAACATTTCTTTTCAGTTTTACGACACCTGGTTGGACTGTTAATGAAGGAATGCAAGTTAAGTGCTCTGTGTTGTCTAGAAGCCAGCACAATATGTCCTACAGCTTGGAGGAGATATTCATTAGGGTATTCATTATTGGTGCTGAATGTGAGTAGTGGGTACCTAACAAAAAAAATGGTGCTGTGCAGTTTATTTAATTTCCAGTTAAAACAACTATTAAGCAGATATTATTTAGAGTCAGGGAATAAGCAAAAAAAAAGCATGCATCAAAAATGTACACAGAAGCCTAAAAATATAACTATAATATCATAGTGTCAGCATAGAGTAAGACACATTGGCAGCCCTGATTACATCATGAGAAGTGCTCTTTATTAAATACCAGAGCAGAAAGGTACATACAAAACACAGAACTCGCAGGAGAGATCACCAATATCCAGAGCATTCACCCTCATGGGTGACCAACCCCCAACTCATAACACCCTCAACCCCAGATACAGAGCAACACAATAAAAACGTACATATACCTTTAAATTAATAAACAGCAACATAAACAAGTCCCTTTTTAGGAGGGTGTGCATCAACCATGAGCCTCCGCACATGGCCACTCAGTGCCAGCCAGTGCCAGCCAGTGCCAGCCAGTAGCAGGTCACTACAATATCAGTTATTTGCCTTTATTATAGCTTTTATTCTTTCAGTTTTTCCAAAGAAATCTGCAGGAATATTTTTCCACACTTTCAAAGTTCAGTCTTAGAAGTGGGTTGCATTTTCTGTTTCCCATGATCCAACCCAAACAAACTTTGAGAATAAATAAATGAGGCCCAGACTCTGACTTTTGCACAGTACTGCATGTATCAAATAGCAGCACACCACAGCCCCAAGTATGTCTCTGAACACAGAAACTCAAAACCCCATGGGAAAACAGTCTTTTTAGTGATATTTCATCCTAGCTTAGAACTTGAGACATCATGTAGCATGAAAGTGACACAAACTTTCCACTGACAACTGAGGAATGTAGTCTAAACCAGGTCATTTTATCATTTAATGACCTTGAAAGAGTGATACAAGCTTTTATTTCCTCATGGTTAAATTATTATGTCTCTGCAAAATTGTACTAAAATTGTAGCATGAGGTCTTGTGTTACTCCAGTTTTAGCATGCCTTCATTGACCTGCTGTAATTTTCAGAGTTGAGCTTAAAATTTCATTATTGGCTGCATAATCTTGTACCACATAGCAGTTCTTCTAGATTTCTATTCCAGTAATGGGTCTCTGAGGCCCTTACAGAGAAGACTACTCTGACCTAATAGAAAATAAAAAACTACAGGGGACAGCTTTTACCATGAAGATCCACTCTCTCTCCCATACGTTCCTTCCTTTCTATGCATAAGAGGCTTTGTGTTTGTTTATCTGATGGTATATTGCTTTTGCTAGTGCATATTGAGTCTGAAAAGGGGGGGAGGCAACATTAAGACACTGTGGCTTACAGCAACGATTCAAATGTACAACCGAGTCAATAAAGCATGCTTACAATTATCAAAGTGATATGCTTTAAACGTCAATATTAAAAAACAAAAACTATGTTATATTGATCTTGTTGCCTATAAAATTACTTTTTTTCTTTCCTTTGCCTGTACATTTTTCTCTGATAATACTAATAGTATCTTTCTCTGACAATACTAATAGTAGTAGTGGCAGTATTGCAGTAGCACTAGTAATAATGGCAGTAGAAAAAGTACTAGTACTGGTAATAATAGTAGTAGTAATAGTGGCAATAATAGTAGTAATAGGCACAGTATTAATAATAATAATGGTAATTGTAATAGCAGTAATAGTAGTATTGGCAGTAGTTGTAGCAATAGGGACAGTAATAGTAGTAGTAGTAGTAGTAGTAGAGATTGCAGTAGTAATATTAATAGTGGTAGTGGTAGTTTTGGGAGTAGAATTAATAATGGCAGTAGTAATTGTAATAATAGTAGTAGTAGTTAATGTAATTGTAGTGGCAATAATAGTAATAATATGGACAGTAGTAGAAGTAGTAGTAGTAGCTGAAGTAGTCGTGGAAGTATGTTGTAGTAATAGTAGTAATAATAATGGCAGTAATAATAGCAATAATGGTAATTGTAGTACCATTAGTAGTAGTGGCAGTAACAGCACTAGTAGTAATAATAGCAGTAGTAATAGTAATAGTTGTAGTAATGGCAGTGATAGTAGTAATAGGGATAGTAGTAGAAGTAGAAGTGGGAGTAGTAGTTGAAGTAGCAGTATTAGTAATAATAGGGACAGTAATAGTAGTATTAGTTGTAGTGGCAATAAATGTAGTAATGGTGAAGAGTAGTAGTAGTGTTGGCAGTAATAGTAGTACTAGGGAGTGCTATTAGTAATAGTGGTAGTAGTAATGGTAGTAAAAGAAGGAATAGGGACAGTAGTAGTAGTGGCAGCAGTAGTAGTAGTAATAATTGTAGCAGTAATAGTAATAGTGGTAGTAGTTGTAGTAGTGATGGCAGTAACAGTAGTAATAGGGAAAGTGGTAGTAATAGTGATAGATGTTGGAGTAGTAGTAGTAGTTTTAGTAGTGGCAGTAACAGTAGTAGTAGTAGTAGTAGTGGTAGCAGTAATAAGAACAGCATTGAGTGAGCATACCTCAATATTGTTAACTAAGGAGTAGTTATCTGCTGCGATCAGCTGAGTAATTAGAGATAATCAAATCATATTGATATAATCCTGCATGTTTCTACCCGCAGTAGCACATTTCTGGCTCTTTCTAGCCACTGATATCTCTCATGTAGAGATGCAGAGAAAGGATTGTGAGGCTGTGTTCCTCTTAGTGATGGACAGTCCACATTTGAGAGTAAGCATAATTCAGACAGAGAGAGCTGCGAGTGATACGCCACTGCATACATGAAAGGCACAATGATAAACTGCTCTTGAACTCGTGGGGTCAAATGCCAAGAGAGGTCAGGACAGAGGAGGAGAGAGTGAGAGAGAGACAGAGGATTATTCTGAACATCTGAACATGTTTAAACCCTCTTTTCCAGCCAAAGTTCTCACTAATGCCCTTCAGGACAGCACTGAAAACCAGCTTCATCAATACATCCGTTACTGTGAGTCAAACTGAATTATTTTGATCGAAGGTAGGAGCAAGAATTGCACTTAAAGGTGATACAGTGTATTACAGAAAAAAGCAAAGGACAAGTGAAAGAAAAAGCTCTAAAATGGTGACAGATGAGGAAGGTTGAGTGTGTGTTGTCCAGAAATATGTTTGGAGGGTTGTGTGGAGCTGTAACACTGCCCCCATCTGGTCACTGCATAGTCTTGCGCCTCTCTTGGGAAATAAGGTGGCCTCACCTGCAGTCAGTGAAGCGAATGATTGAGCGTGCTGAAAAAATCAGTTGCATCACCAGATAGCTCAGTGCACAAGTTTATTTTCTATCAATTCACAAATTCAGTGGATCTCAAGCTTTTTTTTCGGAGATATACACATAACCACAGAGCACCAGAGCACACAAGGTTAGAGCTCCCTTGGTGTGCACTGAAGTCTGTAAATAATCGGACAATGACACAGTTTTTGTTGTTTTGGCTCTGTATTCCAACACACTGGATTTAAAATGAGGCTCCACCATAAGATCAAGCCATTGATAAGCCTGAAAAATAGAACAATGAATCTACAATTTGCTGAAAAACACACAAAAAGCCTGTAGATTTCTAGGACAAGATCTCATGGACAGCTCAACCTAAATATATAGCACCTTACAGCAGTACTGCAATACTTCTGATATAACTTTGGAGATTTTCAGGGCCAAAAAGTGGCAGGTTCTTGACAGTCTGAGTCAATCACCAGAACTCGAACCAACTAAAGATGAGACTGACGGCAAAAAGTTCCAGAAGCAAGCAGGAACAGACAATAGCTGCATTTCAGGCTTAGCAGAACATCAGCAGAGAAGCACTAAAGTATTAAACAATTAAAAAAAGTAGTGATATCTGAATACTGAATACTCTGTCCTAATTTTCTTTCTTCAAATGAGAAAATGCATTGTTATTTTGAGACATAAGTCCATATTTAAAGGGAATAAGTCATTATTTCAAGACTGTAAGCCAATATGTTCAAATAATAAGCGATTATTAGGAGATACATGACATACCGCTGCCAGAAACAGAGAAGGGAATGTGCTTCTATAGTAATATGTTCCAATGAATATATTCAGAATACATATTAATAAGGCAGATGGGAAAACTCTGCTGGGGTACTTCATTTAATTTATACTGTTTCTACATGTGAATAACTGGCAATATGTTTATTGTAATTATTTAAGCTTGTTGCCACATCTGATTAATACACACAATATATCACAACCGTTACTGTAATGACACTTTTCACTAGGCACTTTACACTGTAATATTGCTGCAACCCAGAGTCTACAGATGAGTCTATAGAGTTATACATGTCTATAATCTGTGCTTTTAGTTTCCCTTATACCACTCAATGCTCTATCTATCTATCTATCTATCTATCTATCTATCTATCTATCTATCTATCTATCTATCTATCTATCTAACTATTTATCTATCTATCTATCTATCTATCTATCTATCTATCTAACTATTTATCTATCTATCTATCTATCTATCTATCTATCTATCTATCTAGACTGAACTGCAGAAATAGCCACATTTTCGTGTAGGTTTTGACCTGCTTCTTCTGTAGTTCTTCTAACGTTTTTTTTTGCTTTTCCTTCTGCTTTAGTCATAATTTCACAGAAGTAACAAAAATACCTGTACTTGGGTGCAGGCTACTCTACTCATCTCTGTCCACTGTACAAAAGAGCCCACCTATAGTGAGAATTGTGTTTTCAGTTATGGGTAGTAGATCTACTAATGCTCAAATATGACTGACTACAGGGAGCTACAGGGAGTTCATTTCTGTTTAATGACTCAAAATGTGCTGCCAAAACAAGTTGACATTTTAATCATATTAGACCTCAAAGAAATGCAGGAAATTGCTGTTAGCCACATCTCGTTACACCACAGATTTTCTGGGAAATCAGGCAGCTCGTGCCCAATAGTCAAAAATTAACAAAAAAACTCTCAAAGAAAGTTACAAAAAAATGCTCGGTGCACTCAAAAGACTGACTACCAACAGGGACACAGGTTATCAAAGGATATCATGAGATGTACAAAGGCCTTCTTCAGCACCCGGTTTTGTAAAGCGCACTCATATCCAGGCCAAAACAGCATCGAGACACTTGGCCCTCTTCTCTGATGTGAGCAGGAAAAGAAAACACGCAAATAGTTTCTGACACCCCGGCAAGCGAGGCCCATAATGCACTTGGATGAAATGTTTTTTTGTACTAAAAACACAAACAAAGCAGCTGTAGCACTCACGGCCAAACTCAATATTTTTCTTCGGCAAACGGGAGTGCTGAGATCAAATGTAACCCCGGAGTAGCGGCAGCTCCCATCAGAAGAAAACAGCCATTTTTCTTTTAATTTGCTGAAAGAGCCAGGAGCTCAAGGTCTCGTTTGCGCCAGCGAGGGGAAAAAATGAATCGGAGGTCACTGACTGAGAAACTCATTGGGAAAGTGAACCTATTTCTTTCCGTTTATTTATTTATTTAGCATCTTGAAGCCGAACAAATTTTTTGGAGGGAGGAATTTCAGCCTGCAGCCTCCTGGTATTACAACCAGAAATCAATTACCAACAAACGCTCATGCTTTTGTTGTTAGCTGCAAAGTAAGGTTCCAGGAGGCTCTGAGCTCACTCCTACAGACAGCAACACAAATACAGGCAGTTTTTTCTCCTCTACATAAATGCTTTCCAGAAGATAAAGTACTTTTTCCTGGATGGAGAGGTGTTCCACTGGAGGCTGGCAACAGGCCCAGCTGCCAGAGCTATCGGAGAACGTGGAACAGTCTAAGATCATTTAAGCAGAAGGAGGAAAGCTGGACATCTTCGGATTTGCCAAAGGATTGTTGTTCTAATGTACTGTCCTACATTTGCCTTCAGTGGACTTTGATACACTTTTAATAACCTGTTGATATTTATCTGTAAACATGTAGATATTGCAGTCATTTGTTCAAGAGCTTTACAAAGAGTAAACTAACATGACCTTCAAACACATTCATCAGTGGTGGACAGTACTTTACCCTCCACTGCACAATGTTGCCTCAGAGTAACAAACCAATTTTCCTCACTTTACAGTGACATGATACATGTGGACCTTCAACAGTGAAGGTAAGAGATTAAATAAACGAATACAATGCTTCTATACAGTACCTGTATCTCTTGGTTGATCTATTTCTGGCATAGTGCAGTGGATAACAGACATTTCTGCACCAGACAAGTTCCCTCAGAAGAATTTTTTCATTTTTTATCATGCATGCAATATTCATGATTAGTAGAGTATTCTAGTCGACTTTTTCATGTAGCAGTTAGCATGCAGTATGTTTTAGAAGTGTTATTATTTTTGTTTGGATTATTGCCAGTTCTGAGGATTTGAAAATGACTTTAGTAGTTTTGCAGTTTTGCATGGTTTTAATTAATTAATTAATTAAGGAAGTAATTAGTCATGTAAGTAGTTAAATAAGTAATTTTAAGTAATTAGTCATTTTAAATACTTTTTAGTGTGTGAGTAATCAAAACATAACTTCACATTGTTGCTGTGAAGCATGATTTCTAAATGTTATTTAGTAATTTTAATAGTTTTGTTTTGCTATCTTTCCACTGTTACACAATGTTGTACAATGCAACATATCAGAATCAGAATCAGAATCAGAATCAGATTCCTTTATTGATCCCAGAGGGAAACTGCAGATTGAACTCACTCACCAAGACACAGGTTCTTCTTATACAGGCCAACAGTTCTGAGAGCCAGGGAGCCTATATATATATGTGTGTGTGTGTGTGTGTGTGTGTGTGTGTGTGTGTGTGTGTGTGTGTGTGTATGTGTGTTTGTGTGTTTGTGTGTGTGTGACTACAGGCCAAATCATTAACTATGGAGTTTGGGAGTGAATGTGTCCCAGTCATGTGGTAGCCAGTAGCACAAGAAACATTGCAGGTGTGGCTGGATGAATGGATTCCCCTAATCACCAGCAAATTCTGGGAGCAAATGTGACACAGTCAGCTAAAAAGATATTGGTTCATAGATGTTCAGTTGCGCCAAAAGTGCTGCTAACCTTCAGCAACAGCCTGTGGTCCTTTTAATTGTCCTCCTTAGGAGTTTGTAAAGTAAACTGCGAGTTGTATTGGATAGGCAGCAGTAAATCGGCGTCAGTGTTTGTCAGGGTGCGATAAACGTCCTCCAGGGGACCTGATTTGTCAGTAAGTGTCCCGTGGTGAGTAACGCGCCCCGCCTCGGTCGTGTGTCTCCACTCCAAACACTCCTGCGATGACAACAGCGTTGTTGGGAGTATTAAGCTGTCACTCAGCCAGTCCCTTGTGGAGCCACATGAAAGCGAGACTGACGGAATTATACCCCTTCAGCTCCCACGGAGACTGCCACAGACAAAATCATCATGTAGTTGGCGAAGAGTGCGCCCAAGAGTTATGATTAATTCATCGTCAACCTACATGTGCGCTGTACAGCACAACAATCTAATAGGACGTTTCGGCGCGCTATTCAGCGGAGATCCATCCGGCACCACACTGCGGGTGTTAAATCAGTCTATTGGCATTTAATCATTATACAAGAGTGGCATCTGTCTTTCTAAGCATTTAATGGAATAAATGTAGGAGTAAACTGCCTGCAGAGTTGGATCACTTGCTTGCTTCCCCCAAAGTCAGACTTGTCATCATCCTGTCTGTCTTCTTCCCACCAATTCCTCGGCAGCATATCCAGCCCTGTAGCATGAGATACATCAGCTAGCTTCAGCCTAGCTTCTCAGCACTGCCTGGAAAATTACACTGACAGATTCCACCTTAGGTCTCTGCCTCATCCTCAAATCAAATTTGAGGCCTTTACTGTTACTCAGTATATATTTCACAAGCATTACATGTTAATCAAGAAGTCTTTGCCTATAAATGTATAATAAAGCGGCCTTCATCACTGTGATTATGAGTGGATGATGCATGTGATAGGACTGTTATTTCTGCTCTGACACACCTGTTCTGTCCTTTAAGACTGAGATATGCACTGGAATGCATTGAATTCTGCAAGGACATCTATACCCAGCTCCCTTTCACTGAAGACTCCAGTGGTATGCATCTCATTGAACAGTTGAATAAGGCTTGAATAGCTGGAGTGAATCCAGAGTTATGGAATAAATAAAATGAATAATTGTTAAACATACTCTCTTGAACTGAAGCTAAAGCAAGTAGAGGGCTCCAAATGCCCAGAAAATGTTTCATCGTTTCATTAAAGGTACAATGGTGAGTATTTCCTGAACATATTAAAGTCAATCAAAATTGGCCTTTTTTACCTCGTTTGTGCATGGCCATATTAATTATAATTTATCATACCTTATCATTTAAAAGACAAACTCTTGTTTTCCTGCAACCTTTGATCAAAGAACACTGACTTTTGCCTGCCTTCAAACATAGTGACTACAGTGAGATTCACTCGAAAGAGGCCCAGAATCCTGTTCTTCAGTGGTCAGGACCCCCATGGACCCTCACAGAGCAGGTACTATTTGGGTGGTGGATCATTCTCAGCACTGCAGTAAAACTGACGTGGTGGTGGTGTGTTAGTGTGTTGCGCTGGTCTAAGTGGATCAGACACAGCAGTGCTGCTGGAGTTTTTAAACACCTCAGTGTCACTGCTGGACTGATAGTCCACCAACCAAAAGTATCCATTCAATAGCGTCCTGTGGGCAGCATCCTGTGACCACTGATGAAGGACTAGAGGATGATTAGCTCATTCTGGACATCAAGAGATGAGCTATCGTCTCTGGCTTTACATCTACAGAGTGGACCAACGTAGGAGTGTCTAATAGAGTGGCCAGTGAGTGGACATAGTGTTTAAAAACTCCAGCAGCGCTGCTGTGCTTGAACCACTCATACCAGCACAACACACACTAACACACCACCACCATATCAGTGTTACTGCAGTGCTGAGAATGATCCATCATCCAAATAGTACCTGCTCTGTGAGGGTCCATGGGGGTCCTGACCACTGAAGAACAGGGTAAAAGGGGGCTAACAAAGTATCAGAGAAACAGATGGACTACAGTCTGTAACTGTAGAACTACAAAGTGCACCTATATAGTAAGTGGAGCTGATAAAATGGACAAAGAGGAAAAACAAGGACATTGGTCATAATGTTATGCCTGACCTAAACAGAAAACAATCATTATTCTTTGTGTATGCTTGTGTACTGCTCTGCATTTAGTACTGTATGTGTAGCACCAAAATAAATAGTTTCAGTACCATTGAGTCTGATTATGTAAGCGTTCTTGGCTTTACAAGTCATGTGGGAAACTTCCAGAATTTCTTATGAACAACTCAATTTCTCCAAGACATTTGATGTTCGTTTAGTTTTTAATAAAGGCTGTAAGAAAATCTTGGACACCAGCACTGGTGTTAAGAAATGTTCACAACTTTCTTTGCATTCTCCACCAGCCTTTAAGCCCTGTTATCACTTTGACAAAGCAGACAGTAATCCACTACCAGTCCATTCATCCATCCACCGCTCCTCTCAGCAGGCAGCTCTCAGGAGGAGAAGCCCAAGAGCCGCACATGCCATTTTCACACAGTTCGACACAGTCTGGCCGTACTTCAGCCTCGAGAGACGGCGTCTGGCTACTGTTGTTTTGGGAGGTCCAATGACGAGGCAGCATAATGGAAACAAATGAAGGGCCACGCGCACTTCGACAAATCCATATTTCTCTCTGGCCCGTTCCCTGTGGAACACCGGCTCCCTTGATGTGTCTAATCAATCTTGGCCAAGCTGTAGACATCATCAGTGCCAATCGGGCCGCTGACATAATTGCCGCACCATTCATGATTGCCTGTATGCAAACATTGCTGACAATGTAGGACATCCTTTGGATTTTACATCATCATATGATCATTGTTCGCTCTAAATGTTGAGTACCCTGAGATATTATTATGTTTAATAATTGCTTATAAAATGTGTTCTACTGATATTAACATCTGATTGGCCGCTGATTGGCTGCTATCAAAGCTATTTGGTATGCATACACATCTTTGACGCTTCACAACAATTCAATTCTACATCAATATAACTAATCACTAAAAATAATTGTGCTGTAAATGTAATGATCTTTGACCGTTATACTGCCTGAATGGACCACTGCACTGATCGATGAAGAAGGAACCTGGTTTTGTTTAAACTGAGGGGCAGACAACTTATCAACAACAGGGCAAAGATAGCAGGCTACAAATGCTAAAAGACAGGCTAAAGTGCTCCTATTTAGCATTGGGCTTTGAATTAAAGTACTTACTGGTTGATTCACTGTAAAAATATAACACAAAGTGAATTATATGTTATCTGAATGTCTTACACTCTTCAAATATCAATGTTTTTGGTTAAATCTGCCTTTGGGCTGGAGGTTACTGGACCAGCCTTGCGACCAGAAGGTCATTGGTTTGATTCCCTGAGCTGACACTACATGACTGAGGTGCCTTTGAGCAAGACACCCATCCCCTAACTGCTTCCCAAATGCTGCAGATATTTAGAATTAGAATTTAGAACCATTTGTCTCTGTGTTTGCACACTGTGAAATTAGACCTCTGCATTTAACCCATCTGTGCAGTGAAACACCCACATACATGCACACTAGTGAACACACACACTAGGGGGCAGTGAGCACACTAGCCCAGAGCAGTGGGCAGCCCTATCCACGGCTGTGGGGGTTAGATGCCTTGCTGATGGGCACTTCAGTCACAGACTTGTCAGTCGAGGGGATCGATCCAGCAACCTTCTGGTCACAGGGCTGGTTCCCTAACCTCCAGCCCACGACTGCTCCAGGCAATTGTGCTCACTGCCCCCTAGTGTGTGTGTCTTCACTAGTGTGTATGTGGTGTTTCACTGCATGGATGAGTTAGATTTCAGAGGGGAAATTTCCCCATTGTGGGACTAATCACTTAATCTTACTCTTAAGTATTATCTTAAGTATTAAACCCAGTGGGGAAATGAATGTGTTAGCTTGATGCTAACACAAGACAAAAAAACAGCAATAGTGTTGCAGCAGTAACTTGTTGAGGAAAAACTATTTATAAGGTGAAAGTTACTGTATTAAATGTGGCTATACTGTAATATTTCTATTATAAATGGAGTAATAAGTGATGTTTTTGAGTAAAAAAAACAAAACTAAGTGCTGATTTGTATCAGGGTGATATCTGAAAACAGTATCAGAATCGATGCATCCCTAATAAATAGAAGTACACAACTGTGTTGTGTTGATTAGTGTACACATTTAAATCAACTAAATTCAATGCACCACTTTCTTAAGTGTGGCTAAGCTGGCCAGTCAACCAGTCATGTGCACAAAAGCTTCTCCTCTGAGCAAAGAGGTGACCACAACAACGCTGTGTGGGATCATCTAAAGAGATGTGGTACAAGGCTTTATACACATCAAAGGACATCTATTCTGGTACTGAAACCCCCAGACTGGTCATGCTGCCATGCAACAAGACAGCATCCACATTTGAAAATAGCTATATGAGTAGAACATTAAAAGTGAGAAAATACATTTTTAAAGTATTCATTTGCATCTTAAAAGTATTTTTTTTTATCTATAGATGAAAGTCACAAATAAAACAACACCTCAGGAACAGCCAAGGTTAATTAGCACTGCGTGCTAATCAACTACAAAGAAATCACACTCTTTTTCAGGTCACTGTATCTTTCAGTCTGCACCTCTTTCGTCCTTAAACAATGCAAAATAGAGAGGCTCAAAGTGCTGCAGGAAAAAAAACAGCAAAGCTTTCTAGTGGGTTGCCATGGCAACGCCGTGCACCTTCTGTCTCTAGTTTAGCAAGAGTGGAGTCGAAGTCAATATTCAGTGCCTCAAAAAAAGACCCCATCTGACCCCATCTGACCCCATCTCTCTCTCTCTCTCTCTCTCTCTCTCTCTCTCTCTCTCTCTCTCTCACACACACACACACACACACACACTCTGTGTCTCTCAGGATTCATAGTATCTACATTTATGACAGGCTCCTATCCAAATGAACAGTACATTTTACAGACTTATTATCTGTAATTTTTTAAATTAAGTTGGCTTGAAAAATGTTTCAAATTTTTCTACAGTCAAAAATTTGCAATGCTACGTCTCCTACAGATTTCAAGCTACAACCACAAAACTATGCAATAGACTATACTCAAATAGGTTTTTGTGCTTTTTTCAAATTATTCAATTTATAATGTTTGTACAATGTTCACTCAAACATGTCTTGTTTCATAAGAATGAATAGATCTTGAAATGGCCGTAAATGCCATAAATGGAGTCATTACACTTATATCATTCTTATACCGTTACCTCTTATTCCACCACAGTCAGTATACACTTTGTAGTCAAATGTTTTTTGGGCACTCCTCTAATGTCACCATCATACGAACATACGAGCATCTCCTGGAATACCATAACAAAGGCCCAAGACCTTAGCACCCACCTGGGATAGTATTGCAATGGCCTAGCAACACTTTAGCAACCTCCTAGGAAACCATAGCAATGGCCTAGCAACTAACAACTAATAATCATGATGCAAAGCCCTAACAAAAAGCTGAAATACCATAGCAACCTCATAGCAACACCATAGTAAGTACATGAAATCACTATATAAACCCAATTAATACAATTATTAGTGTTCTCCAAGTGCACCATGTGCATCAAGATATTTAAATCATGTATGCAGCTGCATCAGCGTTCTTTAAGTACTAATGATATTCACAATAAAAAAGCATATTGCAGGGACCTGAAAAGTTGCTTTAAACAGTTTGTGACAAAACATATGTTTAAAAATGTCTATCATTAAATTGCTTTAGTTATTAAGGGAGTGCCTAAAAAGTGCATAACATATTTCCCATGTATTTAAGAGAAGAGAAGAATCTCATCAAATCATTTGTAGTACAGAGAGTAGGTTTCTATAGGCTGACTACATATCCAAGTTAAGGGGAGGCACATCCTTCACGCCACAAGTGATTTGATGCAAATTTGCCTTCTCTTATCTACAAACAGAAAAAATGTAGACAGTCACTTAATGACTGACGAATCAGAGATCTGCATTTTCAAACCAATATATAAAGAAGGACATTTTTATGAAAATATAGTCACCACTTCTCAACCAGTCAGATTGTGCTGTTGAACTTAAAGGTGTGACATGATGTGTCATAATGTAACATTAGATCGTCATGTTACTCTCCCTAATGTATGACACACTGATAACTACACAAAAGCATAAATAAAATTCAGTCAAACAAGGCCTTTGTTGCTGTTTTTGCTACACACTGTGCTTTTGTCCAGTTTCATAGATAACTGTGTCAGAAACCACATAAGCAAGTCTATTTGAGATTACTAAACAACTTTGTGTGATATAATGTGGACGATGTCTGACGGACGAAGAGCAAAATTGTATAAAATTGATTTAAAGTCTCTTTTTAAAAGACGCTGGTTTTGATCCTGCTGCTTCAAACTTTGCTCAAGCTCATACTCAAGCTGTCTTCTGCCTCTTTTACACTCTCCACCCAAACTTCACCCCATCCTTTTTTCTTTCTGTGTCTGCTAGTCATCCGAGAGAGAGACGAAAGTTGTTCTTGGGGCATGGTAAATGTTTAATGCGCAGTCTGGCCGCGTCAGTGTCTCATTACGGCACTGTTGTACACCTCTGACTGGGTTTTAATTACACAGAGGAGGGGGGAAGAAGACATAGCGCTCAGGGCCACCGACGCCACTGACTGATTAGGCCCCCGGGCAGCCAGGGCCCCAGGGCCCATCATTAGAACGTTCATTTCCACTTCCCTTACTGAGAAGGGAAGAGACGAGGCAGCTGCAGTTAGGGAAACCTTGCGTGTGTGTGTGCATGTGTGTGTGTGTGTGTGTGTGTGTGTGTGTGTGTGTGTGGGTATGCAACGGTGGAAAGCGATGAATTAGCCAACTCTCATTGCCATAGGTTTGAACACATTGTTCCTTGTAAATGTGCTTTTTGACTATAATTAAATGAAAGAATTTTGCATTCACTTGTGTTTATTTCCAATATTCAACTTAGCTATTTCAGTTAACCATCATAAATTTAAACAAGTAAAATACGGATTGTCTTTTATAAGCTTTAAATGTCACTCTTTTAACTAGCACTGCCAAGAAAATGATCATCTGATTTGCCATTAGCTTTGGACTAACTGCTAGAATCCCTTAGGAATGCTAGCAGAAATTAGCATCATTGTGGCTTGGTTTTTTCCTCATTGCTGCCCACTGCTGCCAAAGCAACTTAACCACCACATTTGACAATGTTTGTGTGAGATATTTAGTGAGGCTTTTAGTCTCATGATGTCAGTTCAGTTTGCAGCAGTGTTACATTTGATGTAAAGCTGTTTCTTATGTTTTATTGTGGGTGCTTCTATTTCAGTTAATGTAAGCCAATTTTCAAAGAATGCTAATGGGTTAGATTAGGTAGCTATTAAAGTTTGGAGCTTGGAAGCATTGGACCTTCTATCTCTAAGGTGAAAAAACAAAGCCGGTGTTTGCTTCAATAGCAACTTTGGATATTATTTTACTCTAACCTGAGTAATTTTCTATTGTTCTTTTATTAACACATTAATTAATTATGCCTACAGTTGCAGCACTTTTACTTAAGTAGTGAATTTCTGTAGCCTACTCATTTCACATCTGTGTGTCTGTGTTTGACATAGTGCAGGTAATCTGTTAGGAAACATTACATTCCCTGTAACCACAGAAAGAAATATGTACTACACACTGGATAAAAGTGTTCATCCAACTCAGTTTGAATAAAAACCAGCATAATGTCGCCATGACCTTCTATTGCATTCGCTACATATATGACATTGGCTTCCTTAAAAAGCCTTAATGATTTTCATGTAGATAGGTCTCATATAAAACCTGTTTAAATGCTGGTCAATGGATGATAGATTGCAGAGGACAGTATTGATATATGTCCTACAATCAATAGATAAACATAAAGCAGTAACCAGTGACAGAGTAAAATGAGGCCAAGGGCAATTACATTATGTCATTGGGGACGACAAAGACGTATGCTGCACAAATGAGGCCACATATTGCTGAGGTAGACCATAAAGATAGTGACAAACCAATATGTCAATGTGGGAATGAATTTTGAAAGCCCCCAAATGCAAGAAGGTATCATTGGGATGCCCCTAGCACAACACTCTGACTGATGAAGCCTTAGGGAAGAATTAACACACTGCTAGGCCGCTCCATCAAAAGCCTCTCGTTTGTTGTGGGTAGCCAGGGAAGTCCGTAAATCATACCTTCTCCTTTTTTCACTTTGAAGGAAAGTTTGTGGAAGTGGCTGTCTTGAATCCCAGCAGATGACCTGCTATTGTTCTGTGCTTGGCGGCTAAGTGCTAAGTAGCCTCTCGGGTTCAGCTTGAAAATAGCGCAGCGTGTGCTGCATGCTAATGCTGTCAAGTCATTACCTATGACCATGTAGCAAAACACTGAGTGTGTATCCTTTTTTGCCATGGAACAGACCAACTGAAGGTTGACCAGATAACTGACCATAAATGCGACTCTGTCTGCAATAACAACTGACAGTCTGTTAATGTCTTAATTCCTTTTTTTCATTGCTTAAAGCAGTTGTTTGGCCAATTATACATTGTCCCCCTTATCTCAAATACAGATTATCAACCAAGACCTGTCTAAAGTTCACCACTTAAGTTTTGCACTGGAGTTTTTGCTACAAGAGTAACGTAGCTAGCAGGTAGTGGAAGTTAATACCATTTAGCGTCATGCAAACGGCATACCTAAATTATTACACACCTGTCTCAAACCCAAGTTGTTAACTAAGCTCAAACAGATGTACTTATATGGTATCTGACACTGTATGGCATCCTGCTATCTATAGCTAGAACCAGTAGCAGCAACAGTGGTATAACTATTGGGGGTACAGGGGGGCAATCGCAATGGGGCCTATAGCACAGGGGGAGGCCTTGCTGCAGTTAGGGCCCCTAAACTCTTTGCTGGGCCCCTCACACACTGCCACAGACATACTTTTATTTCTCTCTTACTCATAATATTTCTCAACTATGATAACAACAGATCCAAACAGATCCATCACAACCTCCAAAATTACATATTAGCATCCTCCGTTTTGGGGACCTGTGAACTATAAACAATCAAAACACAAAATGTACATAATTATATCAGATAATTTTATATGTGCAGGAGAGTAGTGTACACTTATCTGTAGCAGGAGAGAAAAAAGGAGAGAACCAAGTGGTTGGGGGCCATTGTGTACAGTTGTGCTCAATGAAAGTGCTAACATAGCCACTACTAAACTGGCTAACACCTAGCATAAACACACACACAGACTTTCTAAGCCGCTTCTCCCTCAGGGTCGTGGGGGATGCTGGAGCCTATCCCAGCGGTCATCGGGCAGAAGGCAGGATACGCCCTGGACAGGTCACCAGTCCATCGCAGGGCAGACAGACAGATATACACAGTCACTCACACCTAGGGCCAATTCAGCATGTCCAATTGGCCTGACTGCATGTCTTTGGACTGTGGGAGGAAACCAGAGGAAACCAACACAGACACAGGGAGAACATGCAAACTCCACACAGAGAGAACCCCGGTCACCCGGCCCGGGAATCGAACCCAGGCCCTCCTTGTTGTGAGGCGACAGCGCTACCCACCGTGCCACCCCTAACAGTAAATACAAAAAAATTATTTAATTAATTCTGATAATTTTATACTTTCCACAGCACAGTGCTGTGTATTAATCTGTACCAAAAAAGTGGAGATAATAGCTGTGTTTCAAAGTTTCAAAGTGTCGCTATGTCACAGCAGCCTGTTCCAAATTTAATGGCCCTTCATATGCAGCCTAGAAATGCAGTCTATAATCTGAATGATTTCAAGGACGCATCAGATGTATCTTTCTAGGCCTTCCGTTACCCACAGTCCTCTGCGTATGAATAAAAAAAACAGCACCAAGAAAATAACAGAAAACGAAGCCGTTGTAGCAGAGCTTGTTTTCAATGTATTTGAATTTGTCTTCATTACTTTATAAAGTATAAAGTATTTGATACATTAAAATATCCGTTCATATGTCGTATTTTATTTAGAAGTATTTTTATATATGTAGCTTATCGTTACTACATAAGAACATTTCCTCCATTTCCATGAAGAAATTAAAAAGCAACAAACTCAATGCAACAAGCTGTATTTTCTCACCAGTTCCCTCATGAGTTTTGTGCGGTTCTGGTGCTGTCACCACGCAGCCTCGTTAGTGCCGTTCCATCTGTGTGACCAATAAGCTACTGAGTGTTAGTCTTCATAGGACAGTCCTAATGAGGACCCGCCCTACCTCGAATGCCGCCTGGTCTTTGGAACACAGCAAAAGTGTGGTTTCCAGCAGTGGACTAACTTTGCAGCTGGAGTTAGCCATGGAGCTAACACTGCAGTAGGAAAGCTGCTTTCTGTGTGTTCATTTATAACCAGTGGGGAACGAACGTTTAAAAATTCATGCCTAGACACTGGATGAATCAGTGTTCAGTTTTCTTTCTCCAGTGCTGCTGCAAGAAGGGCTGCTCCTCCAGAGGTCAACTCAGCCACAGCAGTAGCATTGCTAGTCAAAGACACAAATTTGCGTCAAAATACACCAAAGTTGAACTCGACAAGTTTTGAACACAAAATGTATTCAAACAAATGTGATGCAAAATCACACACTGAGGCAAATCTTGTTTAAATGAATACACTGTCCCTCACATAAATTCTCAGATAAATGTGGACCTTAAAGAAGCAAAGTTCATACACCAAGCAGACCAAAAGGGGAAAACTGTGTGCATTTTGCTTAAAAAAGGAGAGGGTGCTTTTTCGAAGAATAGTTATGTAGGCCACCCTTGTCCAAAAAGACAGCATACTTAATGAAGGCCTGTTCAGTTGACATGTTGAGGAAAAGTGTATTCAGTTTTGTTTGGCACCCCAGCTGTTAGTATTAAATGACGGTGACTGCATAGATCAACAGTGCAAAGCTTGTAGTGTTTGCAATAACTATGGTTCACCCTTACAAAGCTCTTCTCTTCCAAACCACAGGGATCCAGTTAGAGGAAACACATTTTCCAGTGAAGCAATCCAGCAATCACAAAACATTCGATTCCAGTACAGACAATATCAAGCTGGGCCAAGAGCTCGGTAACCCGCAACCTCAAAACGTCAAAGCAATTACTCCTTTGTAATAATATGAGAAATAGTACTTGCATGATGCAATCATATAGGGAATGGAAATTGAAAGGGTTGCAGGGAGGTTAGCCTATGTATCACTGTAATGGATTACCACAAACATCCACAGTGTCTTTTTTTCACTTATTCAATATATCCTATTTCCATTTCAATTTTCCACTTCTCGTAGTCCAAACCCCAGTTGAAACCTGCTCACCCGGCGAATATGACTCCACAGAGAATATTGCAGACTAATTTATTGGCTAATGACAAGTCCTGCTAAAAGCCTCCACAAAGAATTAAGGTTACAGTTACTATTTTCTTTGATGCTGCTGAGAACATGAGAGGCCAAATTGCAGCATTTTTTCTTATATAGCCAGAATCAGTCATTTCAATTAAAAATTGAAAATGTAAAATATGGTGTGCCCGTTTCAAATTGTTGACTTGGTAACTAGGATTTGACAGAAACTCCTTTCATGTTAACTTGGTGCATGGCCACCAGAACCACAGGGGTGAGCAGGGATTCGGCCCCTTGCTTTTAAAAGTACTTGGGCGATACCCCACCAAATTCTTTGATTAAGCGAAGGACACTTCCATGAACAAAAAACTACACTCTCCTTAAACTGCATGGGCTGGTGACCTATATGCAATAACACAGTGAGGGTCAAACTCAGCTGCAGAATCAGTCAAAATCTCCATTTCAGTTAGGGGGCAGGGCATTTCCTAAACAATAAAACCTTCATAATTTCATGTTTAGTGAGAGGACTGATGTAACTAAGCCAGTAAATTCTGAAAGACACAACTGCTGAACTTGGTCACAGCTTAGGCTTGTGGCTTTACCAGTGCAGTAATTGGCTCTATTTACTGAAGTGCGAGACTTTCCCCTATAATCAAACACCAACTTGAGTGTTACAAGCTTTTCCATTCATTGTTTAAGCAACAGACTCTTTTATAAAGTAAAGACTATGGCTGAACCCAGTGAACTGACAGGCTCAAATATACATTAACACTTCTTACAAACAAGTTTACTGGGACTTGCCATTATAGCTACGACATGTTAAATGTAGCACTGAAATTTCTTTCTACTTAGTCAATCAGTGGCCTCTTGTTGGAGAAATTGGTCATTTGTCAGTCAGACACTGCAATGTAGCCTAACATGTTATTTGGATAGCTTTCAAACCAGGACTGCTAAAATTCACAGAGCAATGAACAATGCGACGGAGCCAGCAGGGGCTGCATCGCCTTCCGCTAAATATGTGAGTTATTTGTCTCCCAAAAGCTCCAATCTTCAGCAAAAAAAACATTTGCAGCATGCTTTTAGCACTTTGCTGTCAATGTCCATGCTGTACCCTCAAGCAGAACTCAGCAGAAAGGCCCAGTACAGCCTTTGAAGTAAACATGTGCACATTTGCTCTTGGTCATTGGCTTTCTCATTGCCCTCAGCTCTAATGATCACACATGACACAGCAAGAGAAAACATTAGTGACTGTAATCAGATTCAGAACCTAATCACATTCAGAAGCCTTTACACAGTTAATGCTACCATCCCTACAATTGAGTGCACTTTCAGAGGTGGATACATGGCTTAGCTGGCTAATAGACTGCTCCTTTTTGAAGGTGGTGATTTATTTACAAATACAAAAAATGAATACAAATGTGTAAATATTCACAGTCCAGTCACTACAATGGCATCAGTATGCACTGTTGAACAAAGGTTACAAAATGGCAATTTATTTACAAATGAATTTAGAGAGGTTTGATGAGTCAGAATTGTTCACAGTTGTGTTGATAGGAATCAAATGCTGGAAGAATTTAATAGCACCAACAGCAACATTATTAAAGATATAAAATGGCAATGATGCCTGAGACATTGTTTTACAATAGATTTGAGAGAAGGGTTTGGCTTTAAATAGTTATTTGTAGGTATGAAGTGCCTCATAGACATGGCTGGTAACAGACTCACTCACATACTCACTCATGTTTAACAAGATTGTCCACAAGGGGGAGCTGTAGGCACTCTGGTAGCTAGAGTGAGAACAACCTTGTGTTAGTTAAGATGGCTGAGTGTTGTAGACACTCCAAGGTCCTTGGAGGATGTAAAAAAATATCTGACAGTTCCCTTTGATTTTACTTCATAGAAGTAAAACGTGGGTGGTGTAGTGTAGTGGTTAACAACTCTGCCTTCTACGCTGTAGACTGGGGTTCAATCCCCCACCTGGGTAAACACCCTACACTATACCAATAAGAGTCCTTGGGCAAGACTCCTAACACCACCTTCGCCTACTTGTGTAAAATGATCAAATTATAAGTCGCTCTGGATAAGAGCGTCAGCCAAATGCCGTAAATGTAAATGTAGACACATAAGAAATGCGTGCTTTCTAAGACTTGTGGGGGGCTACGTGTTGGTACTTATTTTTTCAGATTTGCCACTATTTCACCATTATCAACATCAAAATCACCGAAGACATGTAAATTCTACAGTGAAACATTTCACACTAAACCACTCTAAATGACTTTGTTTACACCTCAACGACTGAGTTATGCAATTTAGAGAGATCAGTGGAATCTCTTTTAAGGGCCCAAATCAAGAAAAACCAAATGATCCTTGATGTTTTAAAATAAAAGGGTTAAACAAAAGCTAATGAGGTAATGTAAACACGGTTCAAATATAACATATACCCTCCCCTTTTTACTGTCCTTATATGGAAATTAAGCTTAGGAATTAAGCCAATCAGACAGAGAGTTCATGTACATATATTAGTCTTAAAGGCATAGTAACAAAAACATTTTGTTCTATAGGATAACGAGGTTGGAAAATAGAATTATTGAGGACTTAATTAAATTATGAATTCTGACTTTGTTATGTTACATAAAAACATCAAAATCATAATTGAAGCTCAGGGGAAAAGAAAAACTGCAAGATATGCAGCTCATTAAGTAAAAGAGATTTGTAAGTGTTGAAGTGCTATTACATACGCCCCCTAATTCAATACACAGCTAACTAAATAAGTGGACATTTGTCTACTAACAGTTAGCAGCAGTCACAGTATATAGTTATGCTGCTGTCACTTCCCTTAACAAGATGGGCCACGGTCATGAAATATTTAAGGGGAGAGGGAGAAGCCGTAACGCATGTGAGACAGGGACACTGTCCCGTTTCACCAGCAGCAATTACCCTCGCCGGCAAAAAGCACAGTGGATCAAACACCATCCACAGAGAGGAAGAGCTAATTAGCCAACAATTAAAGCCCCTTAAAGACCCAGTCACCCCAAATCTCCATCCCTATTCAACCCCCCAGTTCAATAATAGATGACTTGCTTTCTGTTAGGAGATGTGGGGCCTAAGGGTAGATTTGCTTTGTCTTGCAGTCGCTATTATTACGAACACCTTTTGTATCTAATGAAGACGATAACAGCTTCATCTAATTTGTCGTTAAGACTTCAGGGTAAAGAATGAGACCAAAGGCCCTGCATTAACTAATAGAAGGTTTGATTCATTTTGCTATACAACATAAGGACACAATTAAGTTGTGCAATGACATATTTAAATTCAATTCATATTCTGTATGTATATGTATGAGTTGAAATTATTACACAATTGACTCAACTTGTCACAATTATTTAAGCTGTCAGATGTTCACACCACAGCAAACAGGATGTGAATTGGCTGGGTTTTATTATTTTGTTTGACGCAAACGCAGGTAAATAAAACAAAGAAGAAATTGCATTAAAATGTGCCATAAACCTAATTAAAATTACAGAAATTCCAACTTCTGAATGGTGCTATAACACCTAACACCGTAGAGGGCAGCAGTGAGTAATATTTGTGGGCGTTATGTATAAGCATGCACTTCTGCACTGATTTTTTTCCCTTTGTTTCAATGCTGCCTCAATTTCATTTGGTTCAGTTCTTTCTTGTTCATGGGGTGTTTAACCCTCATTTTTGCCTGCATGAATGCATGCTTGATTGGACTGAGCTCAAGCAACTGACCTGGCAATCGCACAATATTCAGTTTCTTTGCCTTAAAAATGTCTTAGGTGGCTTAGGTGTAATATGCTTATGGGTTTTTGTCCATCTGCATTGTGAAGCACCAATGGGCTGAATTTGAGCAGATAATATAGTCCTATACATGGCAGAATTCATCCTGCTGCTTTTGTTGGCAGTTTCATCATCAACAAATACAAAAGAACCAGTTCCAATGTCAGCCATACATTCCCATGCCATAAAACTACCTCCACCATGCTTCACAGATGAGGTGGTATACTTTGAATCTTTAGCAAGTCCTTGTCTGGGAGGCTGTACATGAAAATGGCTGTTTTATCCTGAACTGTTCATCCATGGATGTAAACACCATGAAGTTGAAGCTGAAGGTCACCACTTTGAGCTCATTTTTATTATTTATTTTTCTCAAATATTTATGGACCTAACGGTAAAATGAAAACTTGTTTTCTTCTTTCACTTTACAATAGACCTGAAAACCAATGATGCCCTCTTATGACAACATACAGCACTTTTACAGAATGATGGATTGACCACATTAATTTGTATTCACAGGCCATTTGCAGCTATCCCTTCAGAGACAACATTCAGGTTCATCTTGAATGGATATTTACATGTTGTCTGGGTCTCAGAGGACAATGTGTTGTTCAAATGGCCTTATAAAGCTTTATTCACAAGTCAATAACCCAGATATTTATCACACTCAACATCTTCCGTTCCTCTGCAAAAATAAATGAGCTATTTCGACCAATTTCATCACGGCTGGCTGCAATGCTGTGTTGTAATTTTCACAATCTTCATTTAAAGGAGAAGCTCAGTCAGGGTGCTATAAAGTGATGCACGACAGTTTTATCACTTCAGCGCTTTGACGAATCTAACAACCCCCTAGGGAAAGATTCTCACTAATTCCACAAGCTCTTATTATGATTGTTATCACCAGTGTTGCCAGATTCTTCTTCCCCAGCTCCCCCCCTTCTCCTTTTTGTCAGTAAGTGCTAAGAGATAGTGAGTGCTCCTTGTGGCAACCCTCAGCTCCCAGCGGTCATTATCATCCCTGTTTTACCGTCACTCTTTCTCCCAAGGATGTGGCCTGACTTAGTGGAGTCGAAACAGATGGCCCTGCACCATCTGAGATGACAGCTCATCAGAGCAGATGGCCATCTAAAGGGCACCAACCCCAAGATCGGCACCAAGGAGGGAGAAGAGAGGAGAGAGAGGAGTCAGCACAGAACCGTCTACAGACAGACAGCACTGTAAAGGACTGCGGTAAAAGGTCCAATCAGCAAGCGATGGGAATGGCATGATAGTTGGTGCTATCTTGACAACAGGCTTTGAAACAATACCAAGAAGACTACAGCAATAAAAATGTACATTAACAGCCTCATGTCCTACATTTTTCCTGCATTTTATTTCTTTCCCCCGTGGTCCACTTACAATGTTGTTTTATAGGCCAAAACTAGTCATCCTTCATTTGTACATGACCATTTTTAACCTCTTCTTATCCCTTCTAATTAAACAAGCTGCTTTTGTTGCTGTGCCTTTGTGACTGACACATTTAAGTGAGCTCTTTTTTGGATTGGTTGCCCTACATTGTGCCCCTTAGAAAAGGCAGCTCAGGCTGAAACACCTCTTGTAAGCTAAGCGGTAATAGACGGGTCTAAACTGCTTCAGGCTGAATAGGTGATTATATGTACATGTTTTTGTGACATCACAAAAGCAATGAACTCTAAACATTCTGCTTTTCCATACATGGACTGTATAAACCTGGGAGTGAAGGGTATAGTGTTTGTATACTAAATCCTTTATTTCCAAAAAGTTAGGAAAATGTATTTTTCCATAACGTGGGCCCTTTAAATGTATACACTATCCCCAAGCTCTCTGTTAATGGGCTCAGAAATGCTTTGAGAATATCTCAGTTGTTGCTACACTGTTAGAAATAAAGGTTCAGTGCAGATACATTTTTCGTTCATCAAGGTACAAATGATGTAAATGTTCCCTCAAAGGTACAACAGTGGTCCAATCATGAACCTGGAATAAGTTTTTCCAGGTGAAAAGTACATTTGTGTGTCGTTTCATAATCAAATGTTTTAAACAGAACAATAAAATGAAAAAGCCAAGACAAGACGGGGTGTGTGGAGTCAGTACAACTGAACAACGGACCCTTGAGGGTACCACCCCAGTCAAAAGAGGGGTACTGCCCCAGAATGTATAACAGAGGCACAGATGTAGCAATTGCTCACCCTTCTTTACCCTTCTTTGAGATCTGCTATCCATTTCTATGTTGGTCCAGCCATTTAATCTACGTTAAAATGTCTGGTTGAGTCTCACTCGATTTGTTGAGTTGGGTAAAGTGTAGTTCCAGCTCTGCCTTTGTGCTCATCTCAGCCTTCTGTCGAAAGCCTGCACTGATCTGCGTTCAGAGATCTGTGTGTGTAAACAGCAATGAAGAAAAGGAAGCCTGATACGTCTTTTAGAGTGTTAAAGAAAAAATAGTTTCATGTGAATTGCCTGCATCATAATTTCCATGCAGCTTAAAAACAGGTGAACACACTACATTTAGTTACTCCACTTAATAATTTACATATTTGCTGCATTATTATCATCTTTATATCATTTTTCCATCTGGCATTGCTGTTCTTTTTTCTATATATCCATTATTTATTTACCTATCTAGGGTTTTTTTTCACTATGTATTTCAGTTCTTTTTCTGTTGTGTGTATTTAAAGCCTTTGCATAGTAATTGTTGTGCTTGATGTCTCGCTTGTTTCATGAAGTTCAGACATTTGCAACTGTTGCAACTGGGTTTCAAGTGAGTTGCAGGATGCTTTACATTATGCAACTCAAGTGCAATTTAGTTTGATGCAAGTTTCAAGCAAAAGTTGCTTGTAGGTTCATCATGTAAAGCCAAACCTATGGCTCTGTGCTACGGTATTGCTAGAAGCTTTCCATGCCTCACAGGAAGTACCAAGTGACATGCCCAGTATCACTTTATGGTGTGTGAGCGGATTAAGAAGTAGTACTTACACATCCCTGAGCCAGTTAACACTGATTCCAACAAATCTGGAATTCAATATGCAAATCACCATGTGCTTGGATTCTCCATGCAAACAGTTGCTCGCACATGACAAGCTAGTCTTAGATGCTAATAACGAGATAATAATTATATTCCGCTCTCTTTGGACAAATTTGTGTGGTAAATGAACTTATTCGAATTGGAAAGGTTTTTTACATGCTGGCCAAGTGTGTAATTTTGCTTTGCCTCGCGATATGTCTTCACGGAAATAATTGCAACAGAAATTCGGCATATGCCAGCTGTCACTTGAAAAAGGAGGTCAAAACAGATAAATATGCATCTTTGAAGTTAGTACTCATTAGTCCAACATGAGCTGGGACTGGGAGACAGAGAGGGGAGGGGGGGAGGGGGGGGACTTGTGCAAACTAATTTCAAAGAAAGTGACCGATAAAGCTGTGATTAGAAATCTGTAAGCAATAGCCTACCACTAATCATGGTATGTGATTATTTGCCAATAGTGAGGTCCAGGAAAGATGACATGAATATGAGAATATGACCATGTAAAACTCAAAGCGGGTAACATCTATCAAAATACAGTACTGTGAAAAATTCAGAGAGCGCCGTTCATTCATTTTGGTTCCAAGACAGCCATTAAATACAAGTTATTCTTTTTTAGAGTCAGGGAAAAAAGTGCAAAACATAGTTTTGAGCATGTCCACCAAAACATTGCCTTTCCTACAGCATTGGTGCGGTCTTTCTTCATAGGTTTTTCAAAGAAATCTGTATTTTTCCACAGTTCTGAAAGTTCAGTCTTAGTTGGTTGCATTTTCTGCTTCTCACCATTCTAGTAATCCTAAACATGCGCAATGAGGTTGAGGTCTGGAATCCGGGGTAACTACCTGGCAGCAACATATCCTTCCAGACCCATAGTGCTGAGTTGTCTTCTCCCAGTGGAAGGATGGACAGAAACAACTGTGGATTTCAGATCGGAAGGAGCTTGATTTTCTCTTCTCTCAAAGAGGATTGCGTCCTACAATTTGCTTGTATTTTATTTTTCCCTTGAGGGCCACTCATAACATTTGTGTGAGTTTATGTACCAAAAACAGTCATAATTCATTTTACATGACTGTTTTCCAACATCTCTTTACCCATTAGAATTAAACAGGCTGTTTCTGTTACTGCGCCTTCAAGACCAATATAATATGAAAGAGCTTTGCTCTGATTGGTTGTCCTGTATTGAGCCTCATTTAAAAAAAGCACTTCGAAACTCCTGTTAATTTTAGTGTGAATAAAATAGGTTGAATGGGTGGATGTATGTACATGTGTTGGTGATCATACTATGACAGAATCAATGAATTCAAAGCAGGTTGCATTAAGTGGGAAGTGAACTTTAACAATGAGTGTGTTTGCATGCACACCAACAATACAATCATTACTGGATTTTGGTCATGTGAACAGCATACTCTGATTTCTTAGATGGAATTACGGCTGTTATTGGATTTCTAGAAATCCCAATAATAGAACTGGATTTTAGCTCAGGATTTCGGTGTTTCAGCATGTGTACCCTTACTCTGATTTCTTTCCTTTTTCTTAGTCTGCACATGCACACAATCAGAGGGTTGGGCTGTCCCATTTGACACAGCACCAGCAAAATGGCAACAAAACCCTTTTGGAGCCATGCTGAAACCATCTATGTGCTTGACAAAATGAAGAATTTAAATATTCTTCATCTCCTAGATAAAGATTATTCATATTTCCTGGTAAAGTGACTCCACATAAAAAAGCCAAAGCACACTTATCTAATCTTCAAAAAAAAAGATTTAAATAAATACTGGTCTCTGGCTTTTTCACAGTACTGTATATTTCACTTCCTGCCAAATTGTGAACACGAGTTGGACCAATTCAACAGCACTACGAGCCTATGTCAAATGTCAGCCATCACCGCTGTCATGTTGGCCGAACCCTTTCACAGCTATTAAGAGTGACACCCTCCCATTGTCCTCCACACAATGCAGCTCCACAAATGGCTTGTATTAGGAAGATAATGAACATCCTATTCCCCAAGCATGCATTTTGCCGAAGCAGGCCAAGCCGGCCGCTTTCTCTCTGCGGGTTTGCCCGGCCCGTTCTGGCCCCGGTGCCGTGACTGGTGGAGTGACATTACTAAATGCCACAGCAGAGCCAGGGGAGCAGCGCACGGCAATAATGATGGAGTGGCCGTGCCCATAGGTCGGGCATGGGCCCGCCACGGGAGCTGCTCCCTAGCTGCGCCAGATGGAGGGCATCAGATCCTGGGCTATTATGTGTGCCACACTGGGTCTTTCTCTTCCTTTCTCTCTCTCTATTTTTCCCTCTTCTCTCTCTTTCTCATCTGCTCACTCCCCACCGGACCTACACAGTCATTAGCAGGCACTCCACTGCCAAACGCCATTGAGCATGTGCAGGCACCACCAACATTTGTGGGGAACACAGGAAATGAGGAGAGACGTCCAACTGTACTGGTGGGAGGTGGTGTTAAGTTGGTCTATTCTGTAATGATATGCAAGAGATGTCGCATACTTATGATGTTGATAGCCAGTTATTTGTACCAATATTACAAACATTTGCATCATTTTGAATATATAGTGTTATATCAAAGGGCCCATATCCTACATTTTTCTGCATGCACACTTTATTTTTACTTCTACTATTTTCCAACCTCTCTTAGAATTACACCGGCTGTTTTTTTTATACCATCATTAAAACTGATATATGTAAATGATGTTCTATTCTGATGGACTGCCCTGTATTATGTCTTGTTCAAAAAACTCAAAAGGTCTTTATAAATAACACTCCTTACAACTATAGCATGAATGGGCGGGGCTAAACTGCTGTAGGATAATAAATGTAAATGCATTTTACATGAAATGAACTGTTTTGCAGCTTAGGTTCTCCAGTGGGGGAGTGGATGGTAGTGTTTCCATGCACACATATTACCTAAGCTGCTTAACCTCCTGGGTCACAGGGAGTGCTGGACCCTATACTAGCAGTCACTGGGTGGAAGGCAGGAAACACTCTGGACAGGTCACCAGTCCCTTGCGTGGCAGACACACATACATAATTCAGCTACACACAGAAAGGACCCTGGTTGGGGAATCGAACCCAGGCCCTTCTTGAAAAAGGAAAACAAAGTTTGCCTTCATATGGGGCCTTTAAACATCCAGGAAAGTTTGAATGAAAAAATACAAGACAGAAATATCACAAAACATGGCTTTAAAATATTATGTGGTGCTAATATTCTAATCAGAATGCATGATTGGCATTCCTTTATCCAACACTCCCAGTTAGGGTTGGGCAATATAACAATATCTTTATTCTGAGAAATGACATCAGAGTTTGCTTTTCTGGGTATATTGTTTATAATGTCAGTTTTCAAAGACCATTGACCAACTGCATGTTTTGTTACAGAGAGAACATAATTAGTCCTGTTTAATTGGACATGTTGAACGAAAAGTGACAATCACTGAACTAAATTATACATACGAACCAAGTGGGCGCTTCCACAGCCTGGCAAAGGGGTAGGGATTCAAGCCCCACCTCCTGGGGGTTTATCTGGTCACTATTTTTATTGTGAAAATTGAATTTAATCTAATTTTAGTTTCAGGTTAATGATGCCTCAGCACCTGGACTACCTTGCTGCTCACTTTCCTCACTCTCTTTGGATTCACCCTAGCATGTTCAGATCAAAAGATGTAACAGATGTTCTAAGATGTTCCATCGCAGATCCAGAACGAGGCTAGACCTGGTTTGTTTTTAGTCTAGGTTGTTTTTAAGCTAGTTCTTTGGCTTTTTCCAGTGTGTGGTTTTGGGCTACTCTGCCTGTCTCTGGTGTATATAAATGTGTACGTTTGTGGTAGTGCTCAGTTATCTGTGCACAATTGCAAGCGCCTGCTCATGTCTTGGTCTTCGGACGTGGGCACTGTTCCTGGGATTTGACCGCTGTTGCTGAAAGGCTGAACTTCTGAGATTCTGCAGATTTGCACAAGCTCTCACATCTGTTTAGAGTTGTCAGAGTACAGCACACCACTGTGATCCGGCTGGGGTGCATAATAGGGGCAGTGCAGCCTGCAGCAGAAAGAAGACAGGCTCTGGGGAACGGGCCAGCCAGAAGCAGCATCCCAGCATCCCTACCAAGACATACAGCCCTCTGGCCCAAGAAACCTGGGGCTTATTTGAGCAGTATCTGCAGATCTCCCTTTAAACCCAACTGCACGATCTGTAATAACATACATGACGAGAAAGGACAGCATGCATGAGGAAAGTGGACATATTGTGAATAGAGACAGGCTGACTGTAGCCCGGCAGCCTGAGAACTTGACTATGAACCAAAAAAAGCTGGCAGTTACTTTCACCTTGACTTTCAGCCAAACCCTGACCACTGTGCTATGTCACTGTGATGCTAGAAACTACTGACTGCAGTCACATTCTGACATTATTTAAGAAATGTATATTTAAAAATGATCATTTCAGTTTGTATTGCAGGTATTTTGGCTGCTGTTAATTGTTGTAGAGACACCGGCTGCAATATTCAACAGCAACTCAATGCAATCACACCATTTTTTTTTACTGTGTACTGTAAGCATCCTGACCAAAAAGGTTCTGTGACAAAACATGTATTTCACAGTAAATTACACACAAGGCTCAGTAACTAAATATAACTTCAATCCTTCTCAGTATTCAATGTGTCGACTGTTTGCTTTCATTGCAGCTTTGATTCCTTTATGGAGACTCAGTTTTTCAAATTAATTTGCAGGGATATTTTTCCATGCGTTCAAAATTCAGTCTTAGCATTTGGTTACAGTTTCTACTTTGCGGTCTGGGCTAATTTAGCAGCTATGAGCCTATGTCACATGTCAACTATCATCACTGTCATGCTGGCCGAACCCCTGCACAGCTATTAGAAGCCCCCTAGCTTCCTAGCTTATGTTAGGAAGATAAAGAGCTCAGGAATATCTCCTAAAAATAAACTTTGTCATTTGATGGGAAATTAAGTAAATGAAGGGCTTTTACTTTCATTGTATGACATGAATGGTCTATAATTGTGTACAGTACTGTAGATTATGGTCAAAATAATGCATAAATATATGACACTACAGATACCCCAGCACATTTTAATATATGACAAGGTGCAGAAATGACACAGGACCAATGGCAGATATCGGTATTGAGCCAATATCAGCGTAAAACGCTGGATCAGTTATCAGAAGGAAGTAATAGAAATGAATCTGATCCAATTCTATAACAATCACATTGCGTGATGTGATGTCAGCTTTGTAGTAGGGTAGAAGGGTGTTTGAAGTAGATGTAGTTAAGCAGTATTAACTACATTTAGATGTGTTTCAATTAAAAAAAATCTCATTTTATAGTTTAGCAGAAGTTGAAAATATTGAGTATTAATATCAGTGTCATGGTACTGTGCCACTGTAGCAAGGTGAATCAATCACAGTTGTAGGCAAAAGTCAAATTACATGTTTTGTCTAGGTGAAATTAAGTAGGTAATAAGTTCTCTACCACAAACAAACAAATATGCCAATATTTGGCTACGTTTTGGCACCTTTTTTTGCCAAATTTAACATAGTGGAAAAAAATAAAGCATAATAAATCTGCCCAATATGTTAAATGAATAGAAAAAACAGTAATTGTGCATTAAAGTATGCAAAAGTGAGATGTGCAAAATGCAGGAAATCATTTTAACTTGGAAAATCAACAAAACATCATTTGACCAGAGGTGCCCAAACTTTTGCATACAACTGTATACTGAGGCAACATCATCCCAGTACTACTACTTTGTCCATATTATGCAAACATAGTAGATATGGCACAAGAGTAAATGAAATCTAGTGATTATATCAGTACTGACATTCTAAAGACTTCACTAAATACTGCTGTTGTCCCACTTAACTGCAAATTGATGAGACTTACCCTGCAATTTTAGCTCCCCTTTGATCCAGGGTATCAAATTCCTGATAAGCAGAAACGCTCAGTACCAATGAGCTATTAAAACCCCGCGTTCTGGCCGCCTGCGCACCAGTTTGTTTTGCTGGATGTTTGTGAGCCGTGTCAGGCCGTATGCGCTCTGGAGACACTACACCAAAGAATCTCCAACTTAATCACAAAAGCTCTTGTGATCAAAACCTCTTTGATTGCAAAAGTAATAGGTCACAGACTATTTCATAATACAGTCCAGCTGTCTTTTATGGGTCCCATGTTAGGGCTAGAGTAAACACGGTCTCATTGCTTTTTATCCCAGAGCCAGGGGACCGAATTGGGCTTCAGCATTGCGGTATCTGCTTCTTGGCAGAGGTCACGGCGGAAAGCCTTAGCGTAATAAAAACAGTCCGCTCCTCCTTAAAATTCATGACAAGTAGCTGTAATTCTCAAAAAGTACAACGTGAAACGACAACCGAACTGCAAAATGAGCTCCTAGATCACCGAGTAGGTAATAAATAAACTAATCTGAACAGATAGTGAGGAAGATTCACTAAAGCACGCTGATCTCAAAAAGTCATGCTTGTACAAGACAGATTGTACTAATGTGTTACCGCTGCTCTTTTCCAAGAAGATGAAAAAGTAGGTGATGCTGTCAAAAGCTGGAATTAGCCAAATTTTCCGAGTATCACCTTCTGACCTGTAAATGACGCTGAAAAAAGCTGACACCCTACAAACTTTACACCTCAGCCACTCAGCCACTGGTAGGTACATTTAGTAGCTCAGATGCCCAATGAGATGTCTTTTACTTTACCTTTTATGTTTCTGCTAACCACAATGGCCTTAAAGGTGCCGATTTAGTGCCATCTTGCGGTGAAGATTGAAGAGTGCAACCAGCTGAATACCCCTCCTTCACCCCTCCCTTTCCAGGCATGTAGAAGAACCTACGGTGGCGATCAGGTTTTATGCCATTGCCTGTCCCGATTTCTTTTTGATTCTTCATGTAGCTTCTTTGACAACATGGAATTCATCTTACCTTGCTTTTTCTTACACTAAACAATAAATTTGTTTCTCCATTTGTCAAAATTTGGGTTCTCAAACTTCTCACAACACAAAACAGTCAGCACCAGCAGCAACCACTAATTCTTCTTCTTTCTGTTTTCCAACCGGTGCTACAGCACCATCAAATTTAAGTTGTAGCTTTAACGTAAAACACGAATAGTGCGCTCAAGAGCCAGAGTTGGATTTGCCCATTCTGGGCTTGAGTAAAAACATGCTGACGCAACCTGGTGGTGAGGGGTGGCTACCTGTGTAGATATGAAGTGCTCGTTCTAAATGAATGAAAACACAATAATTCATAGCTACAGTTGATTATACATTCATAAAAACATGGTTTTGTATACTGCATTTCATCTCTGCCCATAGATCTTACAAAATGCACCTTTAACGTGCCACAGACATGGAAACACCCTGGACGGGTCGCCAGTCCATTGCAGGGCCCTGTTGTACAGACGACTAACAAAATGAAGTTACAGCAATGCTCAGACTGAAATGGTTATCAGTTGTAGCCATTGAGAACATAAACAGGACCTAAAAAGTTAATGAAGTGATCTTGTGTTGTTCCATAGCAGCTGCTCATTTTTTTTCTCCACGGGATAATGTCTTCATCTCTAGCCACAGCATGTTTAGCCATAACACTACACAGGCAAGACCGAACTTTTTCAAAGCTTAACCTGCTTAACGAAAACAGCTGACATTGTCAAAAGCTGATGCGAGAATTTCAGAGCGTCAACTTGTCCCATTTAAAACTGTAAATGTTTCATGCAAATGATGTGTGTGTGTGTGTGTGTGTGTCACTACACAGGCGATCATCAACTTTCTTTGCAAGGTTAGTCGTATGTACACTGTGCACACGTGGGAAGGGAAAAAAAAAAAAAAAAAAAAATATTTGATTCTAAAGATAAGATCACATCCAACGCACCACCATGGAAGACTGAAGCACATCATTAGTTAGGACTGCCTATAGTCTACCCATGCTTATGGAAATCAATGTTTATTATCTGGAGTAGTGATCCCTAACCGTGTCTGCATTGATTCCCTGTTAGGAATCACACTGAAACTAATGTGGTTAATACAAATCATTTATCATCACCAAGTCAAATTCTCTCTCCCTCTGAATGTTTGTCTTCCTCAGCATAATCCTATTTAAAAGAACATGGTAACAGACAATACCACATTAGATAGATAGATAGATAGATAGATAGATAGATAGATAGATAGATAGATAGATAGATAGATAGATAGATAGATAGATAGATAGATAGATGAAATATTTATGCCATAAAACAGGTCTTTTTGTATTTGTGACCGAGTTCAAATGATGCTATTGAGCCTGAAACATAGTACAAAATTCAAACCACATTCCAAAAAGAACTACAGCCTTGTAATGGTAGTTTCCAGGACACGAATGCAAAGCTAATTTTGTGCGTGCGGTTAAAATATCAGCTTCAATCAGCACTGGGATCCATCTCCGACTGCCCTAACCTTGCTTTTAGATGACAAGAAAGGGAAAAAAAAGGAGAGAGAGAGAGACAGCAGTGGAATTTTCCGGACCAGCTGGCAATGAAGCCTGTCTGCTGGAGCCGAATGCATTGGCGCTCCCTGAGGATCACCCCCACTAGAACGCTCGTGCTGCACATTTATAAGAATATATTTGGGAGGGGGAAAAAAAGAGACTAAAAAAAAAAGGACAGACGCATACAGACACAGCCTATGCACTCGCTTTGTGTTTTTCCAGATTGGAGGAAAAATATATATATTTATTTGACTCCACATAAATATTGAATAGTTTCCCTCAAAAATAATTTATATTTTGTGGGAGTAAACAGTGTGGCATCCAACATGAGAGTGTGAGAAGGAGGAAAACAAAACCTGAAAAGAGGGTATAAGGTAGGGGAGGGAAGGTCTTTTAAAAAACAGAGTCCAGGGAGTGAGGCCCAGGATGACTGAGTGTGAAGCGGTAAGCAGTGCTAATTTAACAGTAGGATGCTACAGCCACACCTGAATAATCATTTCCCTTCTTTTTTTTGATGTCGGCCAAAACATTCATCATTGTTAAACTATTCTCCCGAGGTGTATCCGAGCAATGTAATTTGCAAGTTTTCACATTTAAACATCTAATTGCCTTGGCAACTCCGCTGCGCCTCGGAATTCTATATTTAAGTTGATTTTCATCACAGTGCCTCGAAAAACAAGAGTTTAGCTCCGAGAAAATCTCCATCGGCCTCCGAGAGAAAATACAATTACGACTTAGTGACCTGATAAATTGCTAAATCAAAGTGTTGTCTGAGCAAGGCTTTCCATCCCTCTGCCGCTTAATCGAAACGCATTTTGCCTTTTCTTTCGTTCGTTGCTCGACTTCACTCTGCGTTTGGCAACATTACAAAATGGACAAGGAAGCTATCTCACACTTTACAGCTCTCAACAATGTAAGGCACACTTTCCATTCTGTGACCTTAAAGAGGTATTTCTGAGGTATTTTCAAGGTATTTTTCCCTGCAGTTCCCTTTTTCTAAGCAGTAACTAAGTTTTCATTGTAACACTAAAATAAAAGTGCTAGAGGTCATTTTCAAAAATGAGAGAAATCTACCACGGCGTAACACACAACGTGACAGCAAAGTGGTACAAAATGTGTCACTGCTTCAGATCGTTGTAACAAAGCAGAAAAAAAAGAAGTAATGCACTCAAATTCTCCCTTTTTGCTACAGTACAATGAAAAAAGATCACAGAGTCCATTTTGTTTTTGAGGATGCGGTGAAATACATCAAGTGCTGCTTCAGGCTCTCAGTCCATTGGGGCTGAGCACCGAGCTTTAACAGGGCCCGAGTAAACTCATCGAAGATGTTGTTGTCCTGGCCTGGATCTTCAGAGAGGATGTAAAGCTCGCCCGCGTGAATGTCCGTCAGGTTGGCCAGAAAGTGGACGGGGTCGAAGCTCACCCACAGAGTGTAGCGGTAGTCGTTGGAGCGCAGCGAGTAGCCCATGACCCGGATGTCAGCCAGGTTTGGCAGGTCCGAGTTTTGTTGGATGGTGTCGGAGGGCCGCGGGTACTGGCTGTAGGCGTAGGACTGGTGTTTGATGGTCCACTCTTGGCGGCCAAGTATGCGGGCCAGGCTGAAGCCCTCTGTGCACAGCTGGACTTTGAAAGAGGGGACAGGGCAGTGGTGAAGCAATGGCAGCCCAGCCATGGAGGCCAGAGTGGGGAAGACATCCACCAGCTCCACCATGCTGTGCACCTTATAGCCTGGGAAAAGCACAGGGGAAGATGGGTAAAACCAAACAGTACTGAGGAGCTTAATAGCAAACAAAAGCTATAAAAGGAACAGTATTAAATAGCCTTAAAAGGGAAACTGTGGCTATAAGTAAAAACATAACCATTTCTAAATCTGTAGTAAACATGCCTATTGGTCTCCTAGCGCGGTACTACAGTGGTCTCTGGAGTGGGATTTTCCAAAACCCCCTTCAGATGATGTGTCCTGAAGAATAAAAACTACAAGTTCTTCAATTTGTAAACTTGAGGCTGTAATGATTTGCTTTTTTTTTTTCGCTAGCTAACTAAAGCAGAAGGATCACATCAGTGTTTAGATCAGCCTTTATGTGTTGGGGAGTTGGGATTCCCAGTGATTGGATGACATATTTGCAGAATTCATACTGGGTATTATAGTGACAGAAAATTGCTGGATGAAAACAAAAAGACAATACAAAAGTGTGAATTCTATGAAACAGATAAGGGCAAGAAATGCAATGATGCACTAAAGAATATTTCATAACATAACAAATAACATATCAAGTGATAGGTTTAGGCTAGAATGCTGCTTTAAGAGTTTCTTTCAGAGATTTTTTAAACATCCATGTGAAAGCTCAACACCTTTTCTCAAAAAACAATACAAAGAGGACCTGGAACAATGATGGAATGATTAAAATCTAAAAATTTAAATTAAAAGCTAAAATAACAATTATTAAGAAATTATAATAATTACAAAATATACATATATAGTTGCAAAGCTGTAAATGCAAGTGAATGAAAACATATCAGAATAATAAACAAATACATTAGAGCAGTGAAAGGTATATACACTCACTGGCCATTTTATTAGGTACAGGTAGGTGCTAGAAACAGGTTGGACCCCCTTTTGCCTTCAGAACTGCCTTAATTCTTCATGGCACACTTTCAACAAGGTGTTGGAAACGTTCCTCAGAGATTTTGTTTATTTATTTGAGTTCCTGTTGCCTTTCTATCATCTCAAACCAGTCTGCCTCTGACCTGCCTTCTCCTCTGACCTCTCACATCAACAAGGCATTTTTGTCCACACAACTGCCGCTCACTGGATATTTCCTCTTTTTCGGACCGTTCTCTGTAAACCCTAGAGATGGTTGTGTGTGAAAATCCCAGTAGATCAGCAGTTTCTGAAATACTCAGACCAGCCCGTCTGGCACCAACAACCACGCCATGCTCAAAGTCACTTAAATCCCCTTTCTACCCCGTTCTGATGCTCGGTCTGCACTTCAGCAAGTTGTCTTGACCACCTCTACAGGCCTAAATGCATTGAGTTGCGGCCATGTGATTGGCTGATTAGCTGTTTGTCTTAACAAGCAATTTAGCAACCTCATAAACCTAATAAAGTGGCCAGTGAGTGTATATTATGGGATCAAAACCAGTACTTTGTATCAAAGTAGAGTTTAACAATAGTATTTATAATTTATATGGCTGAATATGTTGTCTTGAATAATCAGTGGATACATACTGAACATGTTTCCAATTAACGCTACAGGGCCTTGTTTACATACTGCATATTATCATTCACTTTGACAAACAGAAGAATATCAGAGTACTTGGCTGCATTACGTATTACAAAGTACCTGTTTATCAGTGGTCTACTAATAATAACAAAAACAAGGTAACATAGATACCATGTGAAATTTATCAAGAAACCTAATTATACTGTGCATCCACATCAGGGCCCAAAAGACTAAGAAATATGCATACTGCTTTATTAATATCATGCAAAACCTCCTGAGAAAAATGGTTAGCATATCTTCACATTTTACTATGTCTATATGTAGAATGGGGTATGTGTGCGAGTTGCTGTAGGCAGTTTGTTCTGACTAGAGTTACACAATTCCTTACAACAAATTTAGGCAATGTTCCCTCAGGAAATGGCCTGGACATTTGTACATAAGCATAACTGCAGAATTTAGATCATCCATACAAGCTTCTTGCCACAGATTGCAGTAATGAGAGCAAGAATGCTGAGAGGGCTCTTTATATTACGGTATTTTCTGTCATTAGTCATTATAACACGTACACTGATGCAATACATTCTGAAAGCTAGTGAAATCCAGAGTTATACATGTACCATCTCAATGGTAATGAAGCTCCGCTCAGAATTCAGGAGAGGTCCAGTTATTTGGTAACACTAAAGGACAGCATTGTCAAGTTTACATGACACCTGATAAACCCTAACTGACAAATTTATATTACAATATATTAAAAAAAACGTATTCCAACAAGGGTCAGCGGTCATAAAGGCTGCTTTTGTTTATTTGGATGCTATTTTAACTCAGCAACTGTTATGATGACTCATGTTTTTTGGATTAAGGCTTAATAGACCGTTCTAGCAAATTAGTTAAAAAAACATTTAAAAATCAATTCAGTATTCAGACTTTAAATATTTACCTGCATTATGTTATGATCAACTTAACCCCAGGGTATTAAGTGATATAGCTAAATAGCTAAATATGTACAAAATTGTAATTTATAGGGTTTTTTCTTTTTTATTGGGTGATGGATATTCCAAAACCTAACCCTAAATTTACACTCGTCACAATACTACTTTTTTTAGTTTCTTTGTTTTTCTAACACCTTTTTTCAGTGTTCAAAAGTTTTTAAGAGCTTTATAATTAGGACTACCTTTAAAGTGAAGCTGAGATTCAGATTTATTGTGAGTTTAATTTATAAATAAAATTAAATAAAAGTTTTTAAAAAAAAACATTCAAAAATTGCTGTCACTACTGAAACACAAAGTTTTAGCCCATGGGTGGAGCCGTATTTTAGCCACACCCATGTACTTTAGAGCATAAAATGAGACTGCATCCCTGTCTCTCATGGACAGCTAAAATCGTCAAAAAACGTGTTATGATCGTTGTGGTATTATTATAAAATGAAATGTTTAATCATTTGTTTCAAAACAATAAACATAATTAAGGTATAAGGTCACTCAAAGCTAAAATATTTTGGTCTCAGGTCCAAGTCAGTTGATACAGTGATCCATACAGGATTATAATATTTGTGAACTCTTCAGTAAAGAGTTAGCAGTTTTTCCATACTGGCAAATTATGTCTTCATCTCCGAAACGTTTCCAGTCAATTAAAATGCAAAAGGCAGTAAACGTTCCCTGCAAATTGAAATCAGATAGAGGAGGATTAACTTCATCTAACTGCACTCTCCGAGGAGGCTCGTCCGTGAACATGACGGATGTTCCGAGAGCGTTTACCTTTGCCAAACTGCTCCTGTGTGTTTTCAAACACGTCCACGTAGGAGAAAGTCTTCTCTCCAGGCCGAGGTAGAGGCGAGGTCACACCTGGCTTGTACACTATTAATGGCACACGGGTGGCCACATCAAAGTTGCTGTACTTGGCCCATTCCCCGTGCTCGCCGAGGGACCAGCCTGGAAAACAGACAGGAATAAGCATCTCCCCATTTCTGACACACAGAGAAAGAGCTTGGCTCATATTCTCGATGGGCTGCTTTGTTAGAGCCCGGCATCTATGATTAAGCATGTGTTGTCCCCTTACAATGCTTAAAAGGAAACAGCGCTTCCCCTCTCAGGCTATGACTATATTGTACTGTGGAGGTTAGACATCTGCAAGCTATCTCAACTAAAGTACCATATCCAAGACAACAATACATCAGTTATTCTCAATAGGAGGTTTATGCACTGGCTATTTTGCAAATCATCAAAAGCACTCATGAGAGTTTATGTTGCTCAGTGAGATTTTTTTTTACATAAGTATAAGTATAGGATCATCTGACATAGTGCTATAAACAATATGAAGACCATGAGACTCATGGCACGACAGGAGAAATCTGATGTTTCAATACTGCCATCTAGTGGAGCACCTAAGAGAAATGAGCATCCCTAGGAAACTACAAAGATTTTCAGGTTCCCAACTAATTCATGGGTGCAATGAACACTGACCGACCACTTCATTACTTATGGACACTTACTGTCCATTTTATCAGCTCCATTAACCAAATGGGTGCACTTTATAGTTCTACATTGTTGGTCCATCTTATAGGTCAGTAGCTCATCTTTTGCAGTTTGTGTCGGTCATTGTCTAGTCCTTCATTGGTGGTCACAGGACTCTACCTACAGGACGCTGTTGGCTGGATATTTTTGGTTGGTGGACTATTCTCAGTCCAGCAGTGACACTGAGGTGTTTAAAAACTCCAGCAGCCCTGCTGTGTCTGATCCACTCAGATCAGTGTCACTGCAGTGCTGAGAATGATGCACCACCCAAATAAAACCTGCTCTGTGGTGGTCCTGTTGGGGTCCTGACCATTGACAAATACTGTAAAAGTATGCAGGGAAACAGATGGACTACAGTCTGTATTTGTAGAACTACAGTAAAAAATACATAAAATACACAAAGGCCACATTTTATATTTTATTATCTTCCATTTTTTAAAATTCAGCAAATAAACAGTCGGTGTGTTTTTAAAAGTACTGTAGAGCATGTTTCAAATTATTTTCACCTTCATCAATAAAACGTGTAATTTAACCTGGGGAACCAAAACCTTTGCATTTAGCTTCATTTATTTAACTGTAACTTTATTTTCTTTAATTAATATTTATCAATAAAAATACTGAAACCATTTAAACATTCAACATGTTCTAAGGGGAAGATTGACTATGTGATGAAGACACAAAATAGCAACACAGTTCGATTATGATGTCAACATAGTTGGTCTATTTAATTAAAAACATAAATAAAGCATCAAAAGTCAAAGTTTTGCTCCATTTACCACATTACAGTATTAAAAAGCATTTACACTTATACACTTATGTACAGTATATATATAAAGAAAAGATTTACAAACCATGGTCTGAAGTGAACGCTACAATGGTCTTCTTGGACAAATCTAGATCATCAAGAGCCTGCAGGACCCTTCCAACCTGAGCATCCATATACGACACAGAGGCAAAGTAGTGCTGTCGAATACGCAGCTAAAAAACAATAAATACAAAAACAGAAAAATATAAACAAACATATAAGTACTTAAATCTTGTGTACATACTGTCAATTTCTCTATATTGTCCTAAATTATTAGTAAAGTGTTTATTTTTACATAAATGGCTGCAACTGTAACAGCTGCAATTTCCCCCTGGGATCAATAAAGGAATCTGAATGTGAATCTGAATAAATAAATTCATTTCAAAATCACAATACACTTATTATATGGGTATTACTGCCATACCATTTCTGCTTTGGGAGATTTGATGTTATTGGCTGAACACACCGACAAGGACTCAGTAACAGAGGACAGATATTAACCAACACACTATGTATTTTCTGCGATTTGATGAGTTGGAAAAGACACAATGCAAGAGAAAACAGCAGTGCCACATTTTAAGATAGGCAAACAAAATGTGTAAGTACAATATTTCATGTATTTCATGATTTCAGCATTATATCCATTTAAGCAGCACCAAATACTCTGGATTCAAACTCTCCTGAGTACTATGTAAGTGTGAGAACTTAAACTACAGTCATATGCAAAGGTTTGAAATGACATGTATTGATTGAAGTGAAAATAAGTCTCACTCTCAATAACTTCACAGTGCAAAATCAGAAAGAACATTATACACAATTTTTCTGATGCTGTACCTGAAAGTCTTTAGGGATTGGTCCATATGGAAAGCTAAGATTCAGAGCCTTGACATCCTCTCTCTCCCGAATGTCAGTCCACGGGTTGTAGGCCACGTCCGGAAGCTTCTTAGGAACATCTGGATCTGGAGCCAACGTCATGTTCTCAATGGGATAGAGCTTGAGGTACTCCTAAGAGATAAAAAAAAACATATACCACTTAAAAACATGTATATAATGCTTACATATCGCTGCTGTCAGAAGAAAACCTGTGCATTTTTGAAAATACCTGTCGCCCTTTACATTGTTTGTCAATTACATGAAGAATGGACCAAAAGAAATGACCCAAAATGACTTGGAAAAAAATTTGGTTCCATTGACTTGCATTAAAAGCACAGCAGATTTTTCCTTCTCCTGTAAAGTTTACATTTTGGAGATCAAGGTTTTCTTCCAACAACAGCATTATGTGTATCAAATGGACATTATACGCAAAGTTTTGCACACCTGTGGGATTCGGAAGGGAATGTGAGGTTTGTAGAAGCCCACTGCTAGAAAGAAGGGGCTCTCTTTCATCTGCTTTAGCAGCCTTATGGCCTCTTCAGCGTTCTCCAGATCAGGTAGGGTTCTCAAAGGCATCTCGGACACGTTCACTGGGCACAGCAGGTTACTGTGAAGTGTTCCATCTTTATTTTTACAAACCTAATAATACAAAGTCATAGTAAGCTGTGAGGAGTGATATTATTTGACTTTCTGGTTGATCATATTTCCTACAGGTCACGATTTCTAGTGTTGGAACATTTTGAAAAGTTCTCCTAGAAGTAAGTGAATAAGAGTTAAGGCAAGCGAATGAACGCATGAACTATATTTATCCACTACAGTCCTCATACACATAGAAGTGAATAATCAAAATAGAAGTAATTGACCATATCCAAAATTGACCATATCCAAAATTAGTAATCTTAGTAAGATTACCAGGTAAAGAGATGTGGAAAAGGTTTTGGAAGGGAGCTTAAAATTCAGACAAACGCTATTTTGATCATCTGGGTGGTGGAACTATCTTTATTTTATTTCTAAAGCTGATAAGGACTTGGGCTGAATGACCACACTCACAGTTCAGTAGTAAAACTAATAACAGACTCTGAGGTCAGGTAAACTTTACATGGGATATTGTATTCGATAAGACTTTTTATGATAACTATAAATTAAACGTTACAGACCACTAAGATTAGATTTCCTAACTGAACTGTCAATTGAGCTGTGTCAGCTTGCATTAGTGATTAAAAAAAGTCTGTGCAAAGAATGAAACAATAAAGCACTGGTTCACGTGTTTCCTCTTTCCAGTGTTTGCATTATTATTAGCTTATCTAAAGGGGGTGTCTCTCAAACCTACTCCTTATCAGGCATTGGGTTTACTTAACGTAAACATGGTCTCAAAAGCTCTAAATTGATCTACATTATTAGTTTGTCAGTTCTCAAATATGTATGTCTGTACTGAACATCTAGCAAAGCCTGTTTATTGTATGTATGTTCATCTATGTTAGCTTCTAACATTTCCTTTGTACTGTGGGCCCCCCCTTTGTTTATTTCTAGAAATAGGATCTTGGGCCAGGAGGGCAAGCATGAACACACATGTCCTTCCACACATGTACACACACACTGACCTTCCTCTTTTCATAGCTGAAAGAGGGTGGATGATACGGCGGTACAGACCAGCTGTATGGGTAATCATCCGTGTGATTGGAGGCGATGCCTTTAGGTCAAACATACCAAACAGAGACATCATTAGTACAACTTTAGACAACACAGTTACAACAATGTGGGGAAGATCTTTTCCTTTACAAAAACACATATACACACACACACACACACACACATACAGCAAGCAGGAAGGAATGTCTGCATTCAACATTCAGCCAAGTCACATCATCAGTTTAATAAGTCATCTTTACCTGGATGGAAAACTTTCCCCACAGACAAGGTTGTGTACCCGTTCGCTTTGAAGTACTGAGGGAGCGTAGTGTAGTTTCCTGCACTGACTCTCCAGTATGAGTTGAAGTCATACAGTTTGGTGGTGTCTGGTCTTCGGCTTGTTAGGAAAGAGGTCCTGCTTGGGCCACATACTGCTTGCTTTGAAGATGAGCGAATATATATATATATATATATGTATATATACACACACAAACACATTCCTGTTTCAAATACTGGCAAATGTGAAAGGGGAATAACACAGACTTTTAAAAAATTCTGAACAACTCAATGGTTACACATAAACAAAGTCATTCAGAGTGCTTTGGTGTAAAATGCTCCATTCTAGTGAACAAAAAAAAGTCTGAATTGTTCACGGCGGTTATGATGGGAACTTAATGAAGACTTCAATGCCACAAAAGACTCACAGACATATTTTTGACAGCCATTCATGGCAGAGAGGTACATTTTGTGGTAAGGCAGAACGTAATTCTTCAGATTTACCACTACTTTAATCATCAGAAACATTACATATAATACTCTGAAAACACTGGACGTTCATTCGTCAATATGTATGGCAAAATAATATACATTTACTAAAATAAATTTCTGCGCTGTGGACAGGAATTTAGGACATTGACATTGATCCCACCACTGAAAAAAAAATCTGAGTCTGGAAGTTTCTCTACAGGGCACGACTCCCTAGCTTAAACTATTAAGTTCACATGGTGATTATTTTTAATAAGGCACTGCAATGAATTAATGAATTGAGGAAACAGGTTTCTTATAATGTGGCCTTAATATATGAAGTAATGGCCTCAATACAGCAAATTGTGACCACAATACAGCAATTCCTAGCCTCAATATATAGGAATTTGTGACCTCGATACTGCAATTCCTAGTCTAAATATAGGATATTGTAACCTCAATACAGCAATTCCTAGCCTCAAGATAGGAATTTGTGAGCTCAACATATTCATTTGAGACCACGCCTTAGTAAAATAACCACTATGTTATCTTAGGGGCTTCGTAGGTTTTCACTATCGGGGACAAAATGACCCAGAAATTTCCACAGTTCTGTGGAATTCCCCTCTAAGCAGCTTTCAGACGTGTTTCTCGGGATGTCTAACGGTCTGTGAGGGCTGGCTGGGACTACCTGCGCATAGGCGTTGTAGAACACTGTACTTCTAGAGGCGAGCTGATCAATGTTTGGTGACTTTACAACTGGATCAGAGTAGCAGCCCAGAGTTGGTCTCAGATCGTCAGCTATGATGAACAGCACATTGAATTCCCCTACAAAAAAGAAGACAGACGGTTTAAAACGTAACATGCAAACCGACCGACACGGCTGACCGCCCGGCCGCAGCCTGGTGTCAGAAAGCCGCAGGCTGTTCGCTTCCTGGCTACCTTTGGCAAATATACACGGCTCCATGAAGTGTAACAGCAACACAGACAGCCATGCCTGCGCTTTTGAAAGCATCCTTGACCCGTTAACGATTAATCGAAACCCTCATACGGCTGTAAAAAAGAAATAAAAAACTCCCCGCGTTACATCACTGAATTTCCCTCGGCATGTTTTTTTAATGTTTTCCGGGTTTTAAAGCCCCGCCTTCCATCTTCACTCCTATTGGTCGAAATGTGTGACGGTGTGTGACAGTTACGGCTACTCCCTTAAAATACTGAACATGTGCTGTAGAGACGAGTTTCGCTACCGCCCGACCCAAACCTCGTATGTCTGTCTTTAACCTTTTTCAGTTTCTGGCGTAATTTGAAAAGGCTTGTTGTCCTTTACAGTGTGTGTAAATTGCATGAATAATGGACCAAAGGAAATGACCCAAAATGACTTGGAAAAAATTCTGGTTCCATTGACTTACATTAAAAGTAAAGTATGTTTTTTCCTTCTCCTGTAAAGTTATCCTTTTGGAGATACAAGGTTTGTTCTGAGAGTAGCGATATGTAAACAGAGATGCTTAAAAATAAAGCTTGGAATCACTGATACATCTCAATTTATGAAATGAGGAGAATGTAAATCTAACTATGTGTTAATGTATATATATATATATATATATATATATATATATATATATATACACAATACACACACACACACACACACACACTCTATATTGCCAAAAGTATTCACTCATCTGCCTTCACACGCATATGAACTTGAGTGACATCCCAATCTTAATCCATAGGGTTTAATATGATATCAGCCCACCCTTTGCAGCTAAATCAGCTTCCACAAGGCTTTCCACAAGGTTAGGACTGTGTTTATGGGAATCTTTGACCATTCTTCTAGAAGTGCATTTGTGAGGTTCTGATGTTGGATGAGAAGGCCTGGCTCACAGTCTCCGCTCTAATTCATCCCAAAGGTGTTATATCAGGTTGAGGTCAGGACTCTGTGCAGGCCAGTCAAGTTTTCCACATCAAACTCGCTCATCCGTGTCTTTATGGACGTTGCTTTGTGCACTGGTGTGCAGTCATGTTGGAACAGGAAGGGGCCATCCTCAAACTGTTCCCACAAAGTCGGGAGAATGAAATTGTCCAAAATCTCTTGGTCTGCTGAAGCATTAAGAGTTCCTTTTACTGGAACTAAGGGGCCAAGCCCAACTCCTGAAAAACAACCCCACACCATAATCCCCCCTCCACTTCTACATTTTTCAGACAGACACTTATCACTATACTGTTTACTTAGACTTTGGAAATTTTTGGGTTGTGCAATGTTACATTTTCCCACTTTCATCCTTCTTTTAGAGGAAGTGCTTATTACTTACAGCTGAGAAAGCAGTTCTGCTCACTCATGATGCCCAGATATATATACCTGCGAAAACCAGCCTGTCTACACAAGAGCTGTTCTTCTAGTAGACAGGATTCAAAACAGCATCATGGGTGAGTTATTTCTTTGGGCTACTACAGTTTACTCATAATAAAAACTGCATTCCAGGTTTAACATCACATGCAAAATATGAAGAAAAACACAGCTGAAGAAGTTATTTTAGCTGTTCTGTGTATGTGAATCATTCTGTCTGTGGCATTATATTACATCAAGTGCTTTCTGAATCTGTAGGACCTCAGGTGATCTGTTCCACGTTATTCCTAGCGTGCATTTTTGGAGATGTAAACAAGATTGACACGACTGGAGCATCTGAGGCAACAGCCCGCCAAGACAAGCTGACAGTGAAGGGTAAGTGCTTAACATTTTGTCACACTGGAGAGGCTGAACTATTGAAACCAGTATTTATTGTAACTGTGTCTGTTAAAGGGGTGCAAGCCTCATACAAGTTGGCTGAGCATGATCTGAAGAGAATGGACCAGTACAAGAGCATCATCATCAAAGTGGGCAATGCTAAACAGATGGACCCAGCGGTGATCGCAGCCATCATATCCAGAGAGTCGAGGGCTGGAGCTGCTCTCGTGGACGGCTGGGGTGACCACGGCAATGGCTTTGGACTCATGCAGGTTAGTTTAAAACACATGCGTCAATAAAAATGGAAGTATTGAGTCTGCTGATGAAAGCAGCTACTCTCTGTTCTTCTTTCTGTGGTTGTGTAACTTCCACTTCCAGGTGTGGTTTAGCCTGTGTTGGCACAGTGGAGAGGACAGCAGACAATGCAGGAATACATTAGAGTTGGGCAATAACTTCTTATAGCATATTGTGGGTATTGTCAGTACTTAAAAACTGCATATTTGACTACAAAGAGAGCGTAGTTACTCCTTTTTAGTGTAGCATAACATGAAATGTGGTCAAATTTATTACTATATATTATGCTAATGCATAAGCTAAAATATGCATTTTAATTTTTTATACTATATTTTAATAGCTTATGGCATGTTTCTAAAGTCCACCCTTAAAGATGGTTCTTCAAATGGTTCTTTAGTAAAGAAAACTTCATGCAAACTCCACACAGAAAGGACTCGGTCACCTAGCCAGGGAAACGAACCCTTCTTACTGGGAGGCGCTACCCACTGTGCTACTCTCTAAAATAGTCATAATTGCTTTTGCATTTTTATGCAACAATTTCTGGCCTCTCTTTATCCCTTATAATTGGGCTGTTTGTGTTAAAGAATGATGTCCATGAATGAGCTCTGCTCTGCTGCAGGCTTAATGGGGGATATGTAAATGAGTGAGTTCTTGTGACATTTCAAAAACGCTGATTTCAAAATATACTGTTTTTGAAGTACATAAAATAGGGTTAACTTTGATTTTGACCTTTCAACATCTACTGTTTGATGATGTTTGACGTGATCTGCAACGCGACTTTCTTCAGGTTGACAAGCGCCACCACATTCCAAGGGGTGCCTGGAACAGTGAGCAGCACGTCACTCAGGGCACTGAGATTTTGATTGATTCCATCAAAGCAATTCAACGGAAATTCCCCAACTGGCCGAAGGAGCACCAGTTTAAAGGTAGTATCTGCTGCTTTAAGAGCTTTTTTACCTTTATGTGAAAAATAAGCAGAAAGACATATGACTGTATTCTCCCTTAATTACATCTGTTTCATTATCGTTACCATAGGCAAGCGTGTGATTTGTTATCTAAGGGCTATAGATACTCAGAGTCTTTGCTGCTTTATTTTCTGCTTCAGGAGGAATATCAGCCTACAACGCTGGTGTTAGAAACGTTCGCACATATGAGAGGATGGACATCGGGACCACTGGCAATGATTACTCCAGTGATGTGGTAGCCAGAGCTCAGTGGTATAAACGCAATGGCTACTGAGGAACGTGTACATCCCACACAGCAATAAACAGCCCATATAGTGCTGGATATCTAATCTGCAGTCAAATAAATCTCTATATTGCATTAATCATCAGCGTATTTGTTTTTTAAACACCTCACCCTGATCATATCAAAACTTTATTTATTTTTTATTTACACCACAGCTCTTCTTTATATTGTGTGAGCATTCCATGAATTTCAGACCTATAGCGCTGAGTGGTCTTCTCACAGTGGAAGGATGGACAGAAACACCTGTGGATGTTTTCAGATCTGAAGCAGCTGAATTTTCTCCTCTCTGTAAGATAAAAGCTTCAAGTGCTGTTTATCTGATGGTGACCTGGGTTACCGAGCACTCTAAATGGAGATTCTCCATTGAAAGGAAAATGACTATCAACTGTTTTCTTTCATAGAACCTGACTTTATTTTAAATTCTCTGCATGATAAAACACATTAACCCAATGAAGACTACAAATCATTCAGCATTACATTAGCAGGTACAGTGTACATCAGTACAGAGTCTTGCATTTTGCACTATGCCATGTAGCAGAATTAGCAGGACAATTGTTTTAAAATCAGCAAAAAAAAGACGTTTCGTTTTTTCTTTTACCACCCATTTTCTTTTGTCCACTCAGAGGCCTGAGATGCTCAGGATTTCCAATTTGTGTAATACAGCCCCCGACCACTAGATGGCCTAGAGACTGAAAAACGAACAAAAACATGATGTAAATGACTTTATACAGCAACTGGACAGATACATCTCTTCACCCTGAAGGCTGTAGCATAAAACGTTTTTCATCATAACCGTTTCTTATTACTTAGTTGTGCGTTGAATTCACTGAAATTCCCTAGTGCCTGTAATACAGGACTATTTTGAAAAATCTACTGTAAAAAAAAAAAAACAAATGAATAAATAAATCAATAAAACTTAAAGCCAGGCTAGATTAGGACGACTCCAAGTGCCCTGATAAGAAAGGGGTCTGCAGAGATTGTACGTTTCTGTGCATGTGATTTTTAGTTTGGCTGAAAGAGTATCAGTTGAAACATTAAATCCATTTAATATCAATTAAAGACTAGTTTTAGATACTGCCCAACGAGCATCTTGCATTCTGCCACAGTCGGTAATCCCCCCTCTGTGTAAACGCTCAGTGGTTTAGTCCGCTCACGGTCTGTAAACAGAACAAGACTTTCGTTTCTAACGCAAAGATTCTGCCAGAAACATGGTTCAGACTTTCACGCCGGAAACGCTGGAAAAACGAAAAAAGAATAGCAAAAACAGTGAAAGACCCGATATTTTAAGAGGTAAATGTGGATTTTAAGGATTGGAACTGTTACTAGAATATGAGTTTATGCTGGCTACAGTAACTGCCAGCTTCTTGTTCGAATGTTCCCGTTCCACCTTAAATGGCACAGCAGTACCATTCTGCTGGATGTATGTTTGTATGTATGTGATAAAGCTGAAACACCATTTAAGGTGGAACGGGAAAATACGAACAAGAAGCTGGCGAATAAAAACCTTCAGCTTCGTCTGACTGGAAATGATGTGATGGAGCTTAACAAAACTATACATTTATACATTCGCAGCGTTTTTGATTTTTTTTCCATATATGTCAATAATACAACATACCCCGTGTTTGTGTTAAGATGTCAGGCTTTGTCGACCACTGAGAAGCAGAAGGTGAAAGTGAAAGCGAATTAGAAAGTGGTTCTGTGTCTGTTATGTACTCTAGAACACTTTCTAGCTCCCCCTTCTGTCTCTCAGTATAAATTAACACCAGGATATCTGCATTAATGCCTGATGGAACGTTATGGTCTATGGGGGAATAGATATGTTTGTTTTTGGAGATTTTAATGGGCTTTAGAATAATTTACACTGTATGTCCAAAAGTTTGTAGACAACTGCTCATTCAGTTTTTTTTCTGAAATCAAGAGTATTATTAGGGAGTTTGTCCTCCTTTGCTCCAGTAACAGCCTCTGCTTTTCTGGGAAGACTTGACATTACATTTTGGAACATTGCTGTGAGGACTTGATTGCATTCAGCCACAAGAGCGTTAGTGAGGCCAGGTAATGTTGTTCCATTACCTACCAAGGTATTGGATGGAGCTCCATCACTCCAGAATGAAGTTCCGCTTTATACCCCTCTAGCTGATTCTTGGCATTGAGCTTGGATACCTCCAGTCCATGAGTGGCTGCCACAGACCATCCCATTCTATTGGTAGTGCTTTTCTATAAAGATTATATAAGCTTTTTGTGCACAGTTGCCTGGGTCCGCAATGAGTGCACCTTAATGTAGCTAAAACAAAAACAATTCATTCTAGAGTTTAGTTTCAAAGGCCAAGATGCAGCACTTCAGTGGAATTATTCTTAAACAGTAAGCGTTTAAGTTCTCATTTAAAGCAGAAATATATAAGATGCTTAAATAAAAATATTAACCATGTTCAAATACTTCAAAAAATGATTTGCCAAAAAACAAAATATCTTTTGTTGTAACTTTGGTTGTGCGCTGCTCTCAACTCTGAGAACGTGTCAGCAAATCTTTGTCACTGTATATCCTCTAAAACCTTTCAGTAATCTGTCTGAAAGTGTTAATTAATCCGGGATTTTGGTTTTAAAATCTTACAACGCCCAAGACAAACATCAGTGGTGGAACACCTCATGAGTAATGTCACACCCTCTAACACACCTCCTTCTGTTCTCTAGTTCTCAGCCTCACTTCCTTACTGCTCACCTTTTCTGCCTCCCCGTTCACACATGATATCATCAAGGTACTTGAGCTGTGTAATATATTTGGATTTATTATTTTTAACTGTAAATTATTGCTCCAAAAGAAACTTTTATCTAAGTATCTAATTATATGTCCTTATATTTAATTTATTTAGTCTTATTTTTATTGAAGTAGAGCAATATTGTGAGCCAGACAAAGCATCCATCCATCCATCCATCCATCCATCCATTTTCTAAGCCACTTCTCCCTCAGGGTCGCGGGATGCTGGAGCCTATCCCAGCGGTCATCGGGCGGAGCCAGACAAAGCAACATTCTGAAAAAGCCTTTGCCATCACATAAGAGATGTTTTTTGTCTGAGTGGTTACTGAGCCACGTTTACATGCAGTCTAAAATTCCAGCTAATAGCTCAATCAGAAAAGAATACATCCATTTAAGCACCTCAATGGGGATAGACCAGTTCAGTTGAGACCCTTCGGAATACAATTTCTAGCTGATTGAATGAGGTGGGTAATCCTGTAAATAACCCATTGAATAGAAGAATATTAGCTGTGTAAAGCCTGTATCCGATTACCCTCCCAATCGGAATGTTTAAGTCCATTTTTCCCATGTGCGTCACATGACAGTGAGAGTTTATACTGTTCAACATGGTCTGCAGAGGAGACGAAGTTTATGCTCTGATCTTTAAAAGACGGCGGTGGGACAGACGCCTGGCTTATGTGTCTCAGAAAACGACGTCTTCCTCTCGGCCTTCTTTAATAAGGACATGTGGATGACGTTTTCCTGAGTCTGACATCATTTTAAAGTAATTCAAAACACAAGCACTGCTCACTGCTGCTCATCTCACTCTGACTGGACTCACGTGGTGCTCGTTGTCATAGGAACTTCTGTACTAAGTTGTGCTCTACATATGCACGTCATCTTGGATCTGCTTACTTGTAGTGTGAATGTAAGCGGAGATTTCCATCAGATTGTTGATTAAGGTGTTCATATAAACAGCTCAGTCTTAATCTATAATTTAAATCGGATTGACAAAAATCTTTGCATATAAACACAGAATCGAAAGTGTAAATTGAATGCACAGTGTGAAATCCATCTCCTTTCAGTTTATAGCTTGTAGGACAGCTTTTACTTACAGACAAGTGTCTGTAAGTTCACATCAGCAGGATTTTGCCTGCTCCTTTCCAGTGATGTGACAGAGCAGCCTCAGCTGTTGAGTTTCAAAGCCATGTGTTTTAGACAGTGCTACAGAGGACCCACCTTCTTCAGCTGCTGCCTAGCTTTTGCAACACAGCTATACACTATATATGTCCAAAAGTATCCAGACAGGCCCTTCTAATTTGTGAATTCAGCTGCTTTAAGGTGAACTCATTACTACCATGGGCATTTAATTGTCAAGGGAACGGGATGCTCTGTAGCCCAATTGTACACATCATACGCATCAAAAGGGGCATAAAACCTCCCAGCGTTGGACTGTGGAGCAGTGGAACTGCGTTCTTTGGGATGGAGTTTGAGTTTCGTAATCCAGAACTGATCATCCAACATCATTACCTGACCTCACTAATGCTCTTGAGGCTGAATGCAATCAAATCCTCACAGCAACGTTCCAACGCTACAGTAAGGCCTTCTCAGAAAAAAGTAGTAGCTGTTACTGCAGCAAAGAGGGAACAAACTCCCAATTAGTACTCTTGATTTTGGAAGAAATGTTGACGAGCAGTTGTCTACGAACTTTGGGACATATCGATATTCATTACACTGAATCGGTCTTTGCAAAGCCACTAGCTTTGTTGAGTTTCTAAGCCGTGTGTTCTGGTATTTTCTGTTGGGGTTTTCGGTTCCTGATCATTGCCTGTCTCACCACCGAGTCTGAATACCCCTCTTGCTTTGCTTACCATGCCTTTGTTTGGTTTGTGTGCTTGTCAGCAAAGGCCTCATTAAAGGGAACCCTTGGTGATGTATCCAGCCTTATTGAAGCATTTGCGTCAGGCAGTGTGTTCTAGTTCTTTCATTTTTTATAGTTATGAACTGGGACTATTAGTGTTTATTCATGCCTTCAGTGTCAAAATTTGCAAATATGAGAAAAACACACCTCTTTGATCGTGCTATTTGGTAGCCCCCCTATGGGATTCAAGTAGTATGTTAGCACTCAGCTAACAGTGCTTTACATTACCATTCTTGGCCATTATAGACTAAACTTGAACATTCTAAGCTTCAAAAAGATATTGAGTGTTTTATTTGAAGCTTGCAACAGACATTACCATATATTTTACCTTGTAGCAGTTTTACAGTTTACATTAATGAGTCTTGGCATAGAGCTGTAGCTGCTGTTTTGCACATGTATTTTCTTTTTACTTCACCCAAATCATTATGTCTTGAGGCCCTAGACGGCCCTGAGAATTCCCCACTGATTTGTTCATTGCTGTTGTATGTATCTCAGTTGCTTCATAGTCATTGGTATACAGAGTCATCTTAATAATGTAATTCGATACTGCTACATTACAGGTGGAGTTCTCTGTAAAATATCAACACCTCCGTTATTTAGAGGAAGTGCTTAGGGGATACAGCAGGCAAACTTGTTCTCCTGTGATCACTCAAGACTTATTTTCTCTGCTCACAAGGATCCAAAGTGTTGTCATGGGTGAGTTTGTCTTTTGTTTGTCTTTTTGACGTCTAGTACAAGTAAATGATGGCAACAATAACATGCATGAGGTTTTATGCATTGTATATTTGTACCTCACACTGACTTGTTTTCAGGACCTTAGCTTATTCAATGCTACCATTTTTATAGGAAATTATTATTATTATTATTATTATTTATCCCTTAGTTGTGATGTGAAACCTTTTAGACCAAAACCAATGTGTGCTTTTTAGTAATAGCTTGTAAAGGCAGTGTCAAATCATAATTTACGCGAAACCAAACTCTCCATTGCTTAATGAACATGAGTAAATTACAAAATAGGTCCAAAGCACTAGTCATTTTATTTTGTTCAAACCCTTTGCAGATATTTATTATTTTTAAACTAATATTTCTTCAACTTACAGATATGTTTACCATCTAGAAACACTCAATAGAATAAATGTTCTGCAAAATGTGCTTTTCCGCTTGCTAATTTTGCTTGCTATATTTAATTTCTAGCTTCCACTTATGGAGATGTCACAAAGATTCAAACGACTGGAGCATCTGAGAAAACGGCTCGCCAAGACAAACTCACAGTAAAGGGTACATGCCTAAAATTAATCTTTTCCACCTTAGAGTCTTTAACATAAAGGTGCCGCAAAGGGTTCTTTGAACCAAAGCCATAGAATAACATCTAGTTCCCTGAAGAAGCTTTCATGGGCAGCTCTTAAAGATTGTATTTTGTCATCGAGGTGAGTGAATATGAGGAACGTGAAGTTTAAAAACCTCCAACTAATGTAAAGTTGCTATACCAGTTTTCTTACAGTCATAAATCAAAGCCAAGAACCATTTGAGAACCTTGATTTTAAGTGTAGAAGTAGTATTAATCATGCTTTCCTTCTTCTTTACTTGCTGGTAGTTTGGAGCTGAAGCTTGGGCAGGGCATGGTGCTGACTTATAAGGACCGATCAGAGTAGAGAGGAATGCAGTAATGTTGTTTATAGTTAGCTATGATGTCACAGTTTGATCAGTTGAGAAGTGCTCTACGGTTATTGTAAAAAAAAGTTGCCGTTATCACAAATTCCAGCATGTTTTTTGGCAATAACTGTATTATTCTACTGAGCAACGGTCGCTTTGCAGCTAACTGCTAGTAGTTTCCTACTTTTGCACATAAAAAACTGCTAATGGATACATCAGATCAGTGATCACTGACCCTGAGCCTGGAGATCTGCCTTCCCGTAGAGTGTAGTTCCAACAACAGTCTGCCACACCTCCTCCACCTAATTTACTTCATCAGTTAAGTTTGTCCGGTTAGTCTGGATCCTTGCAGGCTAAAATGAAACTGTACAGGAAAGTAGAACATTTTGTGGCCACTGGATTCGTTCAGTGGTTCTCAAACAACACAGAGTGATAGAGCAAAAATGGGAACCATCTGGGCATCCTTGAGGGCCGGTTTGAGAACCACTGCATTAAAAAATTCTACAAGTATTCCACCTGCAGCAAGTTTGGTCAGACTGGTGGAGTGTGACAGCAGGACTACGTCAAATTCGGAAACTTTGAGCAAACTTTTCTGTTAGAAGCTGTGACTGCAAAACAACTAAATTAGATACAGAGCCACAGTTTGGTGGTTTTACTACTCAAACACACCTGATTTATCTCATTAGCTAATTGCCAGATTTAGTAAGTGTGTTAGGAACAGGAAAATCACCATCTGAGACTGCAGTTTGCCACCCCTGAACTGAACAGCCAGAAACTAACAGAATATAATTCAGCAACACTGGGCTCTGAAATGCTTTACAGACTGACTGGAACAAAACAACATTCAGGTTTATCTTGCAAATGCTGAAAAAGCTTAGCTGAATACTGCTTCAGTGATGTGGCTGTATTTGTAAAACAATAGGCGATTACTTTTTGGTGGCAAGAATTATTTAATGCATTGTTTGGAGCCTCTTTGCTTTGCTTTTTTTTATTTTGTAATAACCCAATCCCTCTCGTGTTGCTTCAGGGTATACTTTGGATATTCCTTTTGAATTTACATGATCAAACTGTAAGGCAAATTATTCAGTAACCGCATAAAATAAATGTACTTTTTTTTTTTTGGTAACAGCTTCCCTCAAATGAACAGAAAATGTGTTTTATGATTTTATGATCGTACATATATTGCCACACTATATTGCCAAAAGTATTCACTCAGCCATCCAAATCAATGAATTCAGGTGTTACATTCACTTCCATGGCCACAGGTGTATAAAGCCGAGCCCCTAGGCCTGCAGACTGCTTCTACAGACATTAGTGAAAGAATGGGTCGCTCTCAGGAGCTCAGTGAATTCCAGCGTGGTACCGTGATCGGACGCCACCTGTGCAACAAGTCCCATTGTGAAATTTCCTCACTACTAAATATTCCACAGTCAACTGTCAGTGGGATTATAACAAAGTGAACGCGATTGGGAACGAAGTGGTCGGCCACGTAAAATGACAGAGCGGGTCAGCGGATGCTGAGGCGCATAGTGCACAGAGGTCACCATCTTTAAAAACAGAAGGTCTTTTTCATGTGTTTCTTGTATGGATATCTTGTAGAAAGAAAGAAGTCCTTGTTTTTTCATATTACTTAAAAATCTGGCTAAAATGCTGACAACTTCATATCTCACAAATGATGGTGTTGCTCATAAAACATTTTAAATGATTTTAAAATTGAAACAAAATAACAGTGCAGTATTTGTGATTTCTTACATACACTATGACTTTGAAAGTTAAAGATGTTTATACAGTAATAATGGGTACTCGTTTTAGGTGTGGAAGCCTCATACAAGTTGGCTGAGAATGATCTGAAGAGAATGGACCAGTACAAGAGCATCATCACCAAAGTTGGGAGAGCTAAGCAGATAGATCCAGCTTTGATTGCAGGAATCATATCCAGAGAGTCAAGGGCTGGAGCTGCTCTTGACAATGGCTGGGGTGACCATGGCAAAGGCTTTGGACTCATGCAGGTAGGTTCACTGTCTAGTTCCCAACCCTGGTCCTGGAGTAGCCCTGTCTTTTTTTATTACCTGATCAGCTAAATATCAAGTGCTTCATGAGTTGAAGATGGTGCGTTAAAGCAGAGAAAGCACTTAAATTAACAGGGCATGTTTGGGAACCAGGCTCAGTCTTGGGAAAAACTTGTCCAAAGAAATCCATGAAAGACCTTAATTAAAGAAACAGAAGTTGCACAACAGCATGTGCTGCATTAGTAGCACATTTCAACGCAACATAAGGGTGTGGAAAAGGCCTTTGTTTGATACCTAGTTGAGAAAGAGGAACATGACTCACGTTGCATTTGAAGACACAACTGATGCAATTGTAAAATTTAAACTGCTGCATCAATCATTTCAATAGTTCCGCTGTGTGGAAATATACTCGGTGTTCATGATCAATCAGAAAGCAAATTTATTGTCCTTTTAAATCTGAATGTATTTTGTGAACTGTTTAATATCAAGCAATGCTACTTTCCTCAGGTTGACAAGGGCAGCCATGCTCCAAAAGGTGCCTGGAACAGCGAGGAACATCTTTCTCAGGGAACTGACATTTTGGTTGAATTAATCAAAGCAATTCAACGAAAATTCCCCACTTGGCCCAAGGAACACCAGCTGAAAGGTACGCTTGGTATTTTTATTATGAAAATGACCGTATGCCACTATTTTGCAGTAGGAATGTACATTCACCTTTTTCCTGCATTTTTTTCTTGCTAACACTTTACTGTAGGGCAGTGCTCATAAGGCTACGTGAAACTTATGAATATAAGCCTTCATGAAAACTACCATACATAAACATTTAGGAACGTTTATTCCAAGGCATCATTTGTCATATAGGTTGCATCTGCCAACTTTGATGTTAAGTTGACATAATATCTATGTCAGATGATGTTGCCTTTTTTTCTGACATTAGTGTCTTGACATAGACTTTGTAGCTCAGTGTATGTCAGTGTGGTAATATGCCATACTCTATATTTCAAAAAGTTTTCACTCACCCATGCTGTCAGTGGTATTGTAGCAAAGAGGAAGCGATGGAACGAAAGCAACTCAGCCACGAAGTGGTCGGCCATGTAAAATGACAGAGTGGGGTCAGCGGATGCGCAGAGGTCACCAACTTTCTGCAAAGTCGATCACTACAGACCTCCAAACTTCATGTGGCCTTCAGATTAGCTGAAGAACAGCGTAGAGAGCTTCATTGAATGGGCTTCCATGTCCGAGCAGCTGCATCCAAGCCTTACATCACCAAGCACAAAGCAAAGCGTTGAAGTGTTGAGTGTTCTCTAGAGTGATCAATCACGCTTCTCCATCTGGCTATGCAATGGACGAGTCTGGGTTTGGCGGTTGCCAGGAGAACGGTACTTGCCTGACTGTATTGTGCCAAATGTAAAGTTTGGTGGAGGGGGGATTATGGTGTGGGGTTGTTTTTCTGGAGTTGGGCTCCGCCCCTTAGTTCCACTGAAAGGAACTCTTAATGCTTCAGCAGATCAAGAGAACAGTTAGGAACAGCCCCTTGCTGTTCCAACATGACTGTCCACCAGTGCACAAAGCAAAGTCCATAAAGACATGGATGAGTAAGTTTGGTGTGGAAGAACTTGACTGGCCTACAAAGAGTCCTGACCTCAACCCGATAGAACACCTTTAGGGTGAATTAGAGCGGAGACTGCGAGCCAGGCCTTCTAGTCCAGCATCAGAAAGTGAGAGAGGGAGAGACAGAGAGAGCTTTAAAACTGTAAATCATGGATTAGCGCTTTCTAGTGGTCACATTAAAAATCTCTCAAACCTTTTTTGTTGAAGCTGTGCTGATTGGCTCCTTGAATCCTGCAATTCTGATTGGCTAGCTGTATCCAGCTCTCCAATTAAATAGTAGCCAAATAGTTCTCTCTTTCTGTCTCCCATGAACACACTTCTTAACCTTGTGGAAAGCCTTCCCAGAAGAGTTGAAGCTGTTATAGCTGCAAAGGGTGGGCCGACATCATATTAAACCCTATGGATTAAGAATGGGAAGTTGCTCAAGTTCATTTGTGTGTGAAGGCAGACGAGCAAATACTTTTGGCAATATAGTGTAGCTCGCCACGTCAGGCTGGTTGTGAGCATTTTCTGTGGCCTTTAGGTAAAGCAAGCATCATTGACCATTTAAAAGATTTAAGCTGTCACATCAGCATTAATTGTGTCACTGTAATATAACCTACATAGTCTGCTATAATAATGTCCTATGTCATTTTGCTCAAAAGAGTGTCATGGCAAGCGAATGTCCAAAAAACTCGATGTCACCTGCCATAGGTATTGTGTCAACTTGACATCACAGTTGACTAAAGCACCCTTTATGACAGATTAAGCCTGTTAGAATAAACTTTTATGAATGTTTATGTGGGTTTATATAGGGGTCATTTAGCCTTATGAATACTGCCCTACAGCAGTGTTGGCTTTTTTCTCAATGTCTATTCTATATGTATTATCACAAGCCTCCTAACTTTTATTTATTATTTATTATAACATTTTTAAATTAATTTTATTTGTGTATGTTCATCAGGAGGAATAGCAGCCTACAACTTTGGCCCAGGGAATGTTCGCACATATGAGCGGATGGACATCGGGACCCCAGGGGATGATTACAGCAGTGATGTGGTAGCCAGGGCCCAGTGGTACAAACGCCATGGCTACTGAGAAAATCTATATATGCAAATATTGCTTATGACTCATGGTCAGTTAGACCTGTGTCATGTTAGCTGTTGATTTGCTTGAACATGTTAGTAACAGGACGTATTTGGGTTAGATGGCCTTAAAAAGTGTGTTTCTCCATGTTCTAATGTTCTCCATGCACATTAAAACCGCATGACCTTCCATGGTCAGTACTAGCCAAGAGATTGTATTCTCAGGTTTTTATTTTTTGACGAATCTTTACAAATCAATAGTTTGACCAACAGCATTATAGGAAGAAACACAGGCAGTTGTACAAAGTCCCATTTGTAGTTTACCGATCAAGTCATTATGGATACAGTGAACAAATAAAACTAGAACCAGGTTATCATTTGTTGAATAATACTGTATATCACTGCTGTCAGACGAAAACCTTGTATCTCCAGAAAGGTTTTTACAGGAGAAGGAAAAAACATACTTTATTTTTAGTGTAACTCAATGGAACCAAACATTTTTCCAAGTCATTTTGGGCTGTTCCTTTAGATCCATTCATCGTGAAATTCACACAGGGACAGCAGTATTTTCATAATATGTCAAAAACTGAAAGAAAAACAAATATGGAAATACAAGGTTTTCTTCCAGCAGCAACGATATTCTCCTTACATTCACCAATAACTTCACCTTCATGCCCTCTTTGGCACCATTTTTATTAGAGTGCTTGAAACAGCGCTCTGTTGTTTTCTCTCATACTTCTTCTTATTCTCCTTCCACACTTTTCTGTGATTAATACAGCCCGAAACACTTAATGTACAGACTCAGTTCAAACTGCGTTTTGAAGGTCTCAGCGCTGTGACTTGTGCTATGTATTTTTGGAGTTGATCGGATTGGTAGTTTTTCATAAAATGAATTTTCAAAATTAAAAACCTCCCATAAGAACGAACGGCAGAATGTTCAGAACTTCAGATTCTGATATCGATGATGTCACAGCAGGCCACTCAGTCTCACAGACACAGCTGATCACGCAGCGAATCTGCTTTAAAATCCTTAAACTTTCACCTAGAAACTCCATTGCAGTTTTAAATGGTAGAGAAACTTGTCCTTCCTGAAACCTCAAAATATCTCAGCATTTTATCAATTGGCTTTAGAGCATTTGTTTGGCACTAAGCACAGAAAACTGCCTCATTCACTCCCATGTAAATTTCTCAAAATCAGAATCTGCTTATTTCAAGATTTTCTCTGTGTTTAACTCGTAATATCTCAACACATACAGCTCTTCCTCTCACACACACACACCACACAGACACACACAGACACCACACACAGACATTTATCCAACAGACATGTTGTGCACCAACATCTGTTGGCTAAATATAACAGAAGCTTACATTTGATGCTTTTTAATCTAAAGGATTCTGAACAAACTCCATTAAAAGATTAATAGAGAATGTTATTTACAATGCAGTCAGGCAATCAGTCTTTGCATTTATAGTTTAAGGGAAGTAAAGATAATTACATATCTCACTTTGCCATTTTGAATTCCTCTCTATTACGGTATAAGGAAGCTCTTCAGGGATGAAGCAAAGAAGCCAGCTGTGTAATAATCACCTCCCCCTTCTGCCAAAGTGCCTTGTTGAGTGAAAGAGTGAAAGAGAAATCTAGAAGGATTATAAGGGATAAATGTAACAGCAGTTTAATAAGAACATTCCGAGTAATGTGCTGTAATGTGTTTGCATGGTCTGGCGAGAAAAGAAATGCAAGTTATTGAAAATCCACACAAGATAACGGTATTGACCAGTAGCCCTATCTACAACATTCAGACAGCTTCTTGGACACTCCTGCAAAATCGACAGTGGTCTGTTATCGTTGACCACCACACCCTATATCAGCTTTAAAACCAGACTGAGTTGCTCCAGCTCCCCCACAGAGTGTACTGACGCCCGATCTATCAGTGATTTTAGTAAAGGTTTGTACATATTGTTTGATTTTAAAATATCCTTACATTATTTTTAACAAAATAAAAAAGAGATGTTAAAGACACAACACTTATTTTATGTTCTGGCTCATTTTTATTGAGGTCATTTGGACTTTTAAAAAAAAAAGGCTTAAAACCTAATATTACCGCAAAGTACCATTAATAGCAGTGGTTGTACATCACAACTGCTATTATTTTAAGTTAACCATATATATATATATACACTCACCTGCTACTTTATTAGGTACACCTTGCTAGTAGAAGGTCGGACCCCTTTTTGCCTTCAGAACTGCCTTAATTCTTCGTGGCAGACTTTCAACAAGGTGTTGGAAACGTTCCTCAGAGATTTTGGTTGGTTATTTGAGTTCCTGTTGCCTTTCTATCATCTGGAACCAGTCTGCCCATTCTCCTCTGACGTCTCACATCAACAAGGCATTTTCGTCCACACAACTGACCGCTCACTGGATATTTCCTCTTTTTCGGACCGTTCTCTGTAAACCCTAGAGATGGTAGTGTGTGAAAATCCCAGTAGATCAGCAGTTTCTGAAATACTAGACCAGCCCGTCTGTCACCAACAACCACACCACGTTCAAAGTCACTTAAATCCCCTTTCTTCCCCGTTCTGATGCTCGATCTGCACTTCAGCAAGTTGTCTTGACCACCTCTACAGGCCTAAATGCATTGAGTTGAAGCCATGTGATTGGCTGATTAGCTAATAAAGTGGTTGAGTATATATATATATATATATATATATATATATATATATATATATATATATATATATATATATATGTGTGTGTGTGTGTGTGTGTGTGTGTGTGTGTGTGTGTGTGTGTGTGTGTGTGTGTGTATACAATATTAACAATTGCAGGATGGTAATGCAATATTGTATGTACTTTGACCAGGGGTGCCCAAATTTATGCATACAGTTGTAGCGACAGGCAGGATAATGGTAAATAATGGTCTATGGATCTGGTCTGGCTCAATTATTCATCTGCTAATATATACAGATTTTTGTTCTGCTGTGACCGGTACTTTGCCCAGCTCAACATTAGTGCATCAACCCCTTTGTACCAAGTTTGAGCCCCATCAGAGAAGTTCAGTGCTCAGAAGAGAAAATTACACCGGCCTGAATTCCACAATCAAACTTGCCATATAGAGTGCAGGAATAAACTAGCCAATCAAAGGGCAGGATTCAAGTAGCCATTCAGAGTGCAGGATTCAAATCTAGCCGATCTAGGTAGCCAATCAAAACGCAGGATTTGAATAGTCAGTCAGAGAGCAGGATTCAGGCAGCTAATTATGTTGTGATTATCTAGCCTATCAGAGAGCAAGGTTCAATTAGCCAATCAGAGAGCTGTATTTGGCTAGCCAATTAAATAGCTAGATTCAAGTAGCCAGTTAGTGAGGGATTCAGGAAGACAATCAAATGGCAGCATACAGGTAGCCAATCAGAGCGCGGGCGTTCAAGAAGCCAGTTAAATAATATCCAATCAAAATGCCGGATTTAAATAGCAAGCTGGATGAATGAAAGTGGCTTCAAGTGACTAGCAAGTCATTTGAACTCATAATGCTGCATTCACCTACAGTTTAAGTCACTGGATAATACCAAATGTTAAACATCTAAAAATATTTAAGAGCCTTCATGTCAGTATTTGGAAAGAGCTACGAACAGAAACGTCTGTTACAGTGGAATGTTGTTCAGGGGGGCTATTATTTGATTGGAGAGCTGGATTCAGCTAGCCAATCAGATTGCAGGATTCAAGTAGCCAATCAGCGCAGCTTCAACAAAGAAGGTTTCTGAGAGATTATTAATGGGACCACTAGAGAGCGCTAAACCGTGATTTATAGATTTAAACCGTGATTTATAGATTTACAGTTTTAAGGCTCTCTCTCTCTCTCTCTCTCTCTCTCTCTCTCTATATATATATATATATATATATATATATATATATATATATATATATATATATATAAACCTTTCAGTTCATATGTGTATACAAAACGTTGCTTAAAGGGCAACTCCACCTATTTTTCAAAGTTTCTGCATCATGTAATCGTTGCCATACAATGAATCCTTTGATGTGAAATGGTTCTTTGTAGAGAAACTTGCTGACTCTGATTTTCTTTACAGTAGTCGTGATAGGAATCAGGGGTTTATTTACAATCCAAAACCACTAGTTAACCCACACATGTCTTCTGAGGTTTCATGTGTAATATTGATCGTGGTCAAATTTTGCCCTGCATGTACCTCTCCGTTTAAAAAATGGTTTGAGGACAAAACCGTCTCAACACTACTGTAAAACAACGTCCCAGGCCCCGGGGAACATATTTATAACCAATTCATGTCAACGTTTTCTGGTTCCCATCACGTCCGTTGTGAACGTGTCTGACTGGGTGCGTTTCCCTAGAATGGAGCGTTTCATATCAACCTGCTGCTTTGGTCACACCATAACCATTTATTACGCAGATATTGTGACAAAAATCCCTGTGGAGTGGGATTCCCCTTTAATGAGAGCGAAGGCGAGCTGAAACAGGCTTTCTCCGGCAGAGGGCGCAGTTCAGTCTCGCCCCTCAGGCTGGGCAGCTCAGTGGAAGTGAGTGTAGCGCTCGCTTAATGAGGGAGAAATCACTGATGTTCCGCACTTTGATGGGTGACCACGGAGCTCTGCCGGCCCAGTGATTCTGTAAGTATGTTTGGTGTTTTTCACGTATTTAGTCCACCTTTCATTTCACCGCGTCCCACTTGTTTCCCTGGAAGTGTTATTAGCGTCGAGTCCAGGACAAAGCAGATGGGAGTTTAGGGACTGGCGAGGAGGAACATCTCCCTCGCTTCTCGTTAAGTTTCGTTGTAATGGCTTCATGTCGTGTGTGTGTGTGTGTGTGTGTGTGTGTGTGTGTGTGTGTGTGTGTGTGTGTGTGTGTGTTTGGTTGTCTCGCCATTACAGCGCTGTGCTCAGCAGCTGTGGAGAAACAGAAACAGGAGGCTGATGTCAAACCTGTCAGTTTCAGCTCAGATGAGCTGAGGACGAGGCCCCTTTCTTCACTAGAACGGTTTCCTTTCAGCAGTTAGACTGTCCACTTACAGAGCGGTCACTTCTGTCTCACTGCGTCCAGCAGCGTCAACAAACCGGCTGGACATAAACAGTTTTATTAGCTGTAGGAAGTTTAAGACTTAAGCTGCTTCCACCTCTTCACTGAGGGCTGCACTCTTAAAAAGATGGTTCTTTAAGGGTTCTTTAGTAAAGGCATCATGATTAAATGGTTCTTTGTGAAATGGTTCTTAAGATTGCTGGATCAAAAGGGTTCTTTTATTGTTCTAAGCTTGACTTCTCCAACAATAGTCTTTAAAAAGATGGTTCTTTAAGGGTTCTTTAGTAAAGGCATCACGATTAAATGGTTCTTAAAATCCATGGAGAATGCAATGTATATGGTTCTATGTAGCATCAAAAGGGTTATTTTATTGTTCTAAGCTTGACATCTCAAGCTATACAGTCTTTAAAAAGATGGTTCTTTAACGGTTCTTTAGTGAAGGAATTGGTTTGTTTAGAACTACGAGTGCCATATAGAAGCATTACGGTTCTTTGCATGGTGAACTGGTTCTTCAGATTGATGGAGAATGTGTTGTACATGATTCTGTATAGAAGCTTTTCTGCAAATGGTTCTCTATAGCACCAAAAAGGGTTCTTTTATTGTTACAAGCTTGACATCGTAACAATATACTTTTTTAAAAAGACGGTGCTTTAGTAAAGGCATTGGTTCTGTTTAGAACCACGAGTTCCATAAAGAACAATTTCATGCTTAAATAGTGAGATAGTGTTGTATATGGTTTTAAATAGAACCTTTTTAATATGGTTCTCTCTAGCACCAAAAGGGTTCTTTTGTTGTTACAAGCTTGACATCGTAACAATACAGTCTTTTTAAAAAGATGGTTCTTTAGGGGTTCTTTAGTACAGGCATTGGTTATATTCAGAACCATGAGTTCCATATAGAACCATTTCATGCTTCAATGGTTCTTGGTGAAATGGTTCTTCAGTTTGAAGAGATGGTGTTGTATATGGTTCTAAATAGAACCTTTTTGAAAATGGTTCTCTATAGCACCAATTAAGGTTAATTAAGGCACCGTAACAGTTCAGTCCTAAAAAAGAAGGTTCTTCATTTCGTGCTTAAATGGTTCTTTGCATGGTGAAATGGTTCTTCGGATTAATGGAGAATGTTTTGTGTATGGTTCTATACAGCACCAAAAGGGTTCTTCCATTGTTGCAAACCTGACATCATAAGAATACAGTCTTAGAGAAGATGGTTCTCCAAGGGTTCTTTAGTAAAGACGATGATTCTATTTAGAGCCATGAGTTCTCAAAACATTTCATGCTTAAATGGTTCTTTGCATGGTGAAATGGTTCTTTGGATTGATGGAGAATGTGTCGTGCATTTTTGGTGCTATGTGGAACCATTTTCAAAAAAGTTCTATATAGAATCATATACAACACATGCTCCATCAGTCGGAAGAACAATTTTACCATGCAAAGAGCCATTTAAGCATGAAATGGTTCTACAGAGAACTCAATGGTTCTAAAAAGAACTGTTCGCTCTGCTAAAGAACCCTTGAAGTACCATCTTCATTAAGACTGTATTCTTATGTCAAGCCTGTAACAGTAAAAGAACCTTTTTGGTGCCCAAAATTTTTTTCCAAAAAGTTGCTATATAGAGCCATATACATCATATTCTCCATCAATCTGAAGAACCGTTTCACCAAGAACCATTTAAGTATGAAATAGTTCTATTTGGAATGCATGGTTCTGAATGAAACCAATGCCTTTACTAAAGATCCATTGAAGAACCATCTTTTTAAAGACTATATTGTTACGATGTCAAGCTTGTAACAATAAAAGAACCCTTTTTGTTGCCATAGAGAACCATTTTTTAAAAGGTTCTATTTATTTTGTTTGTGTTTTCAGCGCCAACAAATCTTTACGAAGTTGAAGACTATATTTAACAGCTCCAGCGCCCACCTCTTTACTGTGGGCTACACGTTTTTGAAAAGGTGGTCCTTTAAGGGTTCTTTAGTAAAGGCAATAGTTCTGAATGGAACCAGGAGTTCTATATAGAACCATTTCGTCCTGAAGTGGTTCCTTGCATGGTGACATGTTTGTTCAGACTGATGGAGAGTGTGTTGCATATGGTTAGCTATAGCGTCAAAAAGTGTTCTCCATCTGAAGAACCATTTTGGTGCTATATAGAATCATATACAGCACATTCTCCATCTGAAGAACCATTTTTGGTGCTATATACAATCATATACAACACACTGTCCATCTGAAGGGGGAAGTCGTGGGCTGGAGGTTAGGGAACTGGCCCTGTGACCAGAAGGTCGCCGGTTCGATCCCCAGTGCTGACAGTCCATGACTGAAGTGTCCTTGAGCAAGACACCTAACCCCGAACTGCTCCCCGGGTGCCGTGGATAGGGCTTCCCACCGCTCCAGGGAAGTGTGCTCATTGCCCTTAGTGTGTGTGTTCACTAGTGTGTATGTGGTGTTTCACTTCACGGATGGGTTAAACGTGGAGGTGGAATTTCCCCATTTGTGGGATTAAAAGTATCACTTAACTTAAGAACCATTTTTGTTGCTATATACAATCATATACAACACGTTCTCCATCTGAAGAACCATTTTTGGTGCTGTATAGAATCATATACAACACGTTCTCCATCTAAAGAACCATTTCACCCTATGAAAAATGATTTAAGCATAAAATATTTCTACAGAGAACTATTCTAACTAGAACTGTTCCCTTTCCTGAAGACCCCCTTGAAGTACCACACTTTTTTACATGTGTACAGCATCAATGAACTGGAAATATCTTTCTGAAAATGAAGACTATATTTAACAGCTAGTGTCCACCTCTTTACTGTGGGCTACTTTGTAGCTCAGCTTTTACAGGCTGCTTAAAAAAGAAAGAAGTGTTGGTGACATAAAACATGGGCCTGTGGCTTTCTAATGTATGTCTGTAGTTTTTGAATCTAAACCAGAATTATTCTGTCAGGCCTTCTGGGACTGAAGTAAGTGCCTGTTAAAAGAGGTTTACCCTTTACTGAAGCTGTGAATGTGAGAGGAATACAGCCAGTGCTTGAAGTCAGTTGTCTGAACTGAACATGTGCATGTTTACTTTCTTACAGAGCTTACGGTGACATCCCGTATAGATTACATAATGCATGGCACACCTTACTAAGTCATGGGAACAAGATAATTAAGTATTGGCCACGACTTAGCAAGGCATGGGAGCAACATCCTAATGCCTGGCTACAATTTAGTAAGGCATGTGAACGAGATCCTAAAGTATGGCCACAACTTAGTAAGGCACGATCCCGTTCCCACGTCTTGCTAAATCGTGGCCATGACTAAATTACCTCATTCCAATGCCTTTAAAATACAGTTATTCAGTACAGAGCCCTGCTGGTGGCATCCCAAGTTAATAAGCCATTTTTATTTATGTGAGGGAACAAGATCCTAATGTGTGGCCACGCATTATTATTATTATGTTTATAGAACTATATGACCCAAAAGGAATTATGTATAGTGGTTGGTATAGTGTAATGGGTAACATCTCTGCCTTCCACACTGTAGGCTGGGGCTAATCCCCGCCTTGGCAAACACCCTACACTACTATAAGAGTCCTTGGGCAAGACTCCCAACACCACCTTCTCCTACCTGTGTAAAAAAATAATCAAATTGTAAGTCACTCTGGATTAGAGTGTCTGCCAAATGCCCTAAAATGTACAAAATGTAAAATGTAATGTAGCAGCAATGTCCTACAGATCCAGTGGCCTCTAAAGAGAGATATTCTGGTTTAAAGAGATTCTGGTTTAAAGAAAACCCCCTTCTGATGATGCATCTTGAAAGCGGTAGGTACTTTTGAAACTCCAGCTGCTGTGCCGTGGATTTTTGGGGACTTTTTAAAGTTTTTCTTGTTGTTATCCACTGGCGAAAGCAGAAGGAAGACAGATACCTTTACGGCTACGAACGCCTTATTGCAGTTTTATATCTGTAGTAGGCTTCGAATTATCACTACAATGGAAAGAACGGATTCCTCAAAAGCCAGAAGGGACTTATCAGTTGAGGAGCACAGCAAGCTGAAAGCTAAACTTAGTGAGGTATTTGGCTATTTAGGTACTCAGTTTGGCTCGAAGGATAAAAACTTGCTGATAAAATTGCTTTTTTCTTTGCGATTTTGTTTGACGATGGAGGTTACGCTAATCCTGGCTTACGTTGTATGCATTATCCTATAGCTCAGGCTAGCAGCTATTAGCTGACACCACAGGGATTCTTAGTGGTTATATGATGCATTTGCATGATGCCTGCTGGGTATTCTAGCAAGAAAACACTAATGAGCGAAAATGTAAGTGATATAAAATTGTAAAAAATCCTTTCTAGGGGGTCAAACTAAATTTTGAGCTGTACAGTGCAGCGCTACGCTACGGGAAACATATTGAACTGTAGTTTTAGGCCAGAAAGCCCATTTATTATGTCTTCAAATGGAATGAGTTCAGTTCGTATATTATATTTCATACAGCCAGCGGTTATAAAGCCTTGGTCAAGAAAAGTTTCGTGTTAATAGCAGTTGTTTTGAAGAGCACTCCCACATAATATCCATACCATTCGCTGCTCTCCGTCCTGTAGTTTATTCAAAGCTAATTAAAACCACATAGACTTGTGTTTGGTTCGGGAAGCCCATTATCCTGTAAATGGACTTTATTTGACCATTTGTTGCTAACAGGCCCAAAGGGTCTCGCAAAGAGAGCAAAACACTGTAAAAGGCAGGGCACAATTATTTAATTATTGTCGTCCCATTAAAGTGAGAGAGGGCTTTGGGAAACACCCATCCAGCCGCCACACACGGAGCTTTAAAGGGTTCGGAGAATCGGGGGAGGTAAAGTTAAACGGCCCCAGACAGAGGAAAAGGGGGTTGGGCCGATCAATCAAGCTGTGCGAGCCCAGCAGGGCCCTTTTTTATGCAGAAGAAGGGCTTAACACAGATACACAGACAGCTTTGGATCTGTTCTGGGGTCAGTGTTCATCCTGGTGAGAAGAACTGGCACAAGGGGCTGAAGCCTTTTCTTCTCCTCCATATCTTTCACCCCATGCTTTATGAAACATTATTGCTTATTTAATTAACTTCGTAGACAGTCCATCACAGCTATGGCCCCTCCGTGCGCACAGGGGTACCTTTTTTTTTTTGGGTTATTTACAGTTCGACGTACATGGCCTTAATTAGAACGTGGGCTAGAGGAGCTGCCTCCAAAAGATGTGTTCCAGATGTGAGCTGGAATTCCAAACGGCTTTGTGAAGAAAAGAAAAACGGTGCTCTGCAGGGGATGACCGGAGAAACTGGAGTCTGTGAAAACTGTCGAAAAAGCATGGGATTTGACAGAGCTGAATGGAGGGGGCCTCTCGCATGGTCCAGTGGGAGATGATCACACCCTGTCTTTCAGATGGAAACGTCATTTCAGGCTGTTTCCATCTGATAAAACACAGCACAGAACCTGAGACAGAATCTTGTGTTCATAGTTTGTTTTAAATGTGAAAACTGTTTGGGACTGTGTGAATAGGGTTAAGCATCATTTTAGAGAAGTAAGGAGTCGGAATGTTTTACAAACGGGGACAAGAACTTTCAGCACTTCTCAAAAATATTAGTGCCGAAGAAGGGTTCTTGGGCCTGATGGCCTCAAAGCGCAAAACGATCATTTTAGTAAAGTTGTGCAACTGTGAAGAATCTTTTTAAAGAAACCGCTTGTAATGTAAGAGTTGTATAGCATTTACAGGTTTTACCTAGAACCGTATATCCAAGAAAGGAATCATATACACACTTAAAATAATGGGGTTGGGATAGTGTAGTGGTTAACACCTCTGCCTTCTACACTATAGACTGGGGTTCAATCCCACCTGGGCAAACAAGGACACTACACCAATAAGAGTCCTTGGGCAAGACTCCTAACACCGCCTTGGCCTACCTATGTAAAATGATCCAATTGTAAGTTGCTCTGGATAAGAGCGTCAGCCAAATGCCATAAATGTAAATGTAAATTAAGGATGATAAAAACTTCTTTGGAGCCGTAGAAGAACCTCTTTTGGTTCTCTAAAGAACCTTCCTATAGGATTCTTTAAAGAATTGTTTTAGTTGTGCAGCTGTGAATAATCTTGTTAAAGTTTAAAGAACCTGTTTGTAACGTAATGTTCTGCAGCATTTACAGATTTTACCTAGAACCATACATCCAAACCAGGAATCATATACAGGCTTAAAATGCTGATGCTGAGAAATTCTCTGGAGCCATAGAAGAACTCTGTTTGGTTCCACATAGAACCCTCCAGGAGGCTTCTTTAAAGCATCATTGTAGTGAATGAGCTGTGCAAACTTAGAGCAAAACCTAACCATTTTAAAGCTTAGGTTTTTCCTAGAACCATACATCCAAGCCAAGAAAAATATATAAAATAGCAGTGTCAAATGTACTCTTTGGAGCAGTGCCATCGGTGGAACTACTTTTGGTTCCCTAAAGAACCTGCTGTGCTTTATTTAAGTAAGTGAGCTGTGTGAATATGAAGAACATTTCTTAAAGTTTAAAGAACTTCCACGTGATGTGGAGGTTATGAGCAACTTTTTTGCTAGATCCACACAACCATACCATGTACCATATACTCTCTTAAAAATAAGGGTGCCATAAAGGGTTCTTTGAAGTGGGGCTGCTTTTGGTTCCCTAAATAACCTTCCAATGCAGAGTTTGAAGAACCTCTTCATAGTGTAAAGCTTTGCATTATGTACATGTGCATTTGTAATGTAAATGTATATATTACAGGTAAATACAATCTAAAATAAATGTACAGTTTACAGGATTTTCCTAGAACCACACATCCAAGCCAAGAATCATATACACGTTTCACATAAAGATGCTGAAAAAACTATTTTTTGGTTCCCTAAAAGAACCTTCCTGGGAGCTTCTTTAAGAGTCATTTTAGGAAAGTTCTGCAGCTGTGAAGAATCTTTTCAGAGTTTAAAAAATAGATTTGTAACATAAAAGTATAGCCTTTACACATTTTACCTAGAACCACACATCCAAGCCAAGACTCTCATACAGGCTTAAAATAACAGTTCTAAAAAATTCTTTGGAGCCATAAAAGAACCTCTTTTGGTTCCCTAAAGAACCTTCCTGGAAGGTTCTTTGAAGCATCATTTTAGTTAATGAGCTGTGCAAATGTGGAGAACCATTTTAAAGTTTAGGTTTTTCTTAGAACCATACATCCAAGCCAAGAACAGTAAAATAACAATGTCAAAAGTACTCTTTGGAGCAGTGCCATCAAGGAACCATTTTTAGTTTCCTTAAGACCCTGCCAATGGAAGGTTCTTTAAAGAACCATTTCAGTAAGTGAGCTGTGTAAAAGAAGAACCTTTCTTAAAGTTTACACATGATGTAGAGTTTATAGCAATTTAGGGTTTTTCATAGAACCATACATCTAAGCCGTGAACCATATACACTTCTAAAAATAAGGGTTTCACAAAGGGTTCTTGGTTCCCTAAAGAACCTTCCAATGGAGGGTTCTTTAAAGAACCATTTTTGTAAATGAGCTGTGAGAGTATGAAAAACATCTGTAAAGTTCAAAGAACCTCCACATGATGCAAAGTTTCAAATTAAGTTATTTATCACACGCATAATCTAGAACCATCTAGGAACCTTTCTAAAGACTGCACATAAACGGCATGACTGGATCTTTATAGTCTGCTTGGCCAGTGTTTGCTTACATTTCTTGGTTCCTCTTTTAAAGAAACATATATGAATCAGAGCTTATGGGTTACTGGGGTCCGAGTGAAAATGTTTCAGGAAATACCAATCTTTTTTTTTTCCCCAAAAGGAAAAGCTGACTGACATTCCACAGAGTGTTCTTAAAAGAACGCTGGTAGGATATGTAGTTAGCCTGCTTTGAAATTCAGGTACTCCGTCCATGGCTGAGATTCTGCTGGCCAGATGTGTGAGGGAGGAAAGAAAGAAAAGGGGAAGTGTTAGCCGTCTCGGGTTGCTTGTCTGTTGTTCGTTCTCTTGGCTGAGGGAATGAGGAGAGAACCTGAAAACAAGAAGAACTTGAATTCCCATTTTCTGGCTTGTCCGACGCGAGTAGTTTACTGCGTTTGTCTGAATGTAAGTCTGTCCATAAACTTCTGTGCAGAAAAAATGGCTCAGTTTGGCACTAAGATCCAGTGTTTGTAAGCAGGAGAGACTTAAGACTGTGGTTGTGTGAACTCCCCATTATATTTTTCCAAGAAAATAGGGCACTTGGACAGCTGCCTAGAAGGCCTAGTCCTTTCCATCACAGTTGAGTCCAGATTTGCCAAATCCCGCTCTGTCTGGAAAATGGAGTAGGCTCCTTATTCACAATCAAAACAAAGATGTGTGGTTTTTATATTGTAGCCCCTGACTTAACATCAAAAGAAAAGGACAAACAATCTAGGTTTTATATATATATATATATATATAATTTTTTTTTCTACTTAATAGAATCTCATTAAGGATGATCTCACTTGCATTTAGAGCTAGAATTCTTGTGATACATTACGTTGCAGTATACCTTAAATACCTTTTAAAGAGGAATTTTTCTTAATTTTTTCAAAATTTCTGCATAATTCAATTGTAGAGATGTAAGCAAAGTCATTCAGAGAGGTTTAATCTGAAATGGTTCATTGTAGAGAAACATACTGAACCAGGGAACCAGGGGTCAATGCAAAGGTAGCCATATTACCTTCTGTCTAAAGGGACAGTTTAACCTACATGTGTCTTCTGAGTTTTGTATAATGTTCATGCTGAAAATAGTGCTAAATCTAAAAATTCTAAAGTTCTTTGGGTGTCATTTGGTCTTTCAACACCTTGCTTGTAGCTCTCTGTCATGCAAGGATTTAAAAAAAACATGTTTTAGGCCAAAATCCTATCTCAAAACTGTCTTAAGGTGTCTCAAGTAACATATTCTTAACCATTTTGTGTAACAGCTGTCCATCTGGTTCCTATCAAAACCACTGTGAACCATTCTGAGTGAAGTTTCTCTAGAATGGTGCATTTCATCACTCTGCATGAAGCCAATCTGAAAGGCTTTGTTTTCATCTTAATGACTGTGTAATGCGGATATTGGGGTGGAATTCCCCTTTAAGTGGATTTTAAGTAGCACAGTATATGGAGAGTTGAACAAACTTCATTTTAGGCAGAACTTTTGAAATGCCATGTGTTGTGAAAATGTCTTCAGGTGTCATAATATATATTTTTGCCATACCTCACACCTCTACTGGCATTACGTCACACATTTGTAGTCATGTGGAGTTGTTTAAGCTTCTTGTGAACTTCTGTAGCTTCTCAAATTGTGTGAGTGTGATTTGCACAGCTCCTTTTTTGACTCCGTGACTCTTCTTCGGGATCGTAAATAAGTCATAAGCAAAGGTTTGACTCCAGTCGATTTTCTAAGTAACATATTCTGTACAGGGAACAAATTTTAATTAAACAATTTAAACCTTTTTTTAAGCACAGTTTCTGTTTATTTGCTGAGTTTGAATAGAACATAAAATATAAACCACCCACAGCTATTGCATAGTTAAACACTTTACAGTGTGCACAACTGTGTCCTCCATAGAAGCCAAGTTAACTTATTTTCACTTAGAAAATCAACAAAACATGAAATTTGACTGAGGTGGCCAAACTTTCATGCATCTGTTTCTACCTATGTACCTTTATAATAAACTTTTTGACTGTTGCTAACAGTCTGCATTGTTTTTATTTATGAGATCTAAATGGCTGATGATTGATTCTGGCTCTGAGGCGCTGATGATCAATGTGCTGGCTGACCCCCCTTTTGGCAGGACCGAATGTGTCTTCCTCCAGAGCGCTGGTGTCTCCTCAGGCTCTCCCCCACCTAATTATCACACAGCCGCCTGCCCGAATAGGCTGTAAGCCTCTGGGTTAAAACAATAGCAGCGGGCTGTAGGGATTAGGTGACTGAGGGAGGGGGTGGGGAGAGAGAGAGAGAGAGAGAGAGAGTGAGAGAGAGAGAGAGAGAGAGAGAGGGAGAGAGAGAGAGGGAGAGAGAGAGAGAGAGAGAGGGAGCATGCTCACTGTCTGGGAGGCAGCCCACTGAAGCAGACTTCTCACTTGTACCTTTCCCTACAAGGATATTACATTCTTTGTGCAGGAAGACTCCTCTCAAAGTGGACTCTCATCCCCCGTTTTGCTGACATCTGTCCTAGATTATGCATGCATTTGTGTATGTAAGCGGGATTATTAATCCAGCTTGAGGATTTAGGGATTCTTTTTGGGACCTCCAAGGGATTTTTTTTACTACAAGGGATGCAATAAGGATAAAGAACTCTTGTGTCTTCTGTTGTCAGCAAATATCAACACCATGGCTGCATTTTACAGCTGCTTGCGAGGAAAGAAGTAAGTTGGTGCCTCTTGTTCAGATGAAAGTAGGCTGTTTATCTTTTTCTTTAAAAGATCGTGTTGTCTTGAGGTTATTTTGAGGTCGATTTCTTCTCTTTAAAGTCTTAGTTTGGACCTTGAGTAATAACTGTAGATGAAATATAATGATCTTCAATCCTCCACTGCATGTGGGGCATTGAAGTAGTGAGTCTTTCAGCTGGAATAAAGAACACTGTAAGATGATGAGGCATTAAGCCAGTCTTTGTTTATGAAGAGCACCACTGTGGGCTATAATAGCCCCTTAGATTAATTAGTTCAATAAGGGACCCTTTCAGGAATAAGCCTCTGTCTAATGGTATCATGGTGTGGCAAACAAAACCCTTTCTTTGTGAGTATGCAAACAGCTCTGAGAGAAAGTCTTGTTTATCAAGTTGAAGGCATGTCATGCTTATCAATTCCTTCTGCAGAACTGACCATTTAACCACTTGTTGGTATTGCAGTCAGTTGTTGAAATCCCTGGAGGAGTTCAATGTACTGAACATTGTTAATTTTTGGTGATAATTCCTTGTTTCTTGTTTTCCTTAGTTATGAACTCTGTTCTGCAGTCATGCTTTAGATTAATTAGTTCAATAAGGGCTCTTTCAGGAATGAGCTTCTGTCCAGTGCTGTCACTAAAACCTTTCTTCTTCAACACCTAAACAACTCTGAGAGAAAGTCTTGTTTATCAAGTTGAATCAGTGTTTTGTCCACAGCAGACAACAGTTAACCACTTGTTGGTTGTCTGGAATCCCTGGAGAAGAACAATGGGCACCACTGCGGTGAAAGTTTTCAGCTTTGGTTGCTAATGTCCCTTAGGTGCGAACTGACCGGCTCGTCTTCTCACCAGGTCCATCCTTTTATGGTCCTGTGTTCTCCTTTCAAGCCTTAGCTCACTGCCTTGACTGTCCTGTACCATGCCCAGTTTGGCAAAGGGTCTGGAGAAAACATCTCCTGGAATAAAATTCCAAACCCTGACCCCTCTCAGCTTTGACACCTGCGCTGTCTCATGGTCGGATTTGTTGATGTTGGTGCGCAGCGTGGACTTGGCAGCGAGAGTTGCTCCTCACCTTTTCCAGATGGAACTGTTGTCTTTAGCAGATTAATGCTGTCTGTTAAGATACACTCTCTTAAAGAGGCAGTTTTAGGTAAGAGTTAAGTGTGTGTGTCCTTTAGAGTCTTCACATGAGGTCTTTTGTACTCATTTTTTGTCCTGATCTGGGATACTTCAGGCTTAGCTTTTCATCTACCAATCATTTTGGTTTCGACTGTACTCAGATATATATTAAAGCCTCAGCAGTCTTCCAGCTCGATCTGTGATGGAAATAGTTGAGGTCTCCTTTTGTCTAAATCCAACATCAGTGGCCCACTTTTCATTGGCAACCGCATTCGCCGCAACTCTTGTAGTCCTGCAGTTCCGTACCCTGACACGTAAACACTACCACTCAATAACATGGTCTAATTTCGTTGCGAGTGATTCATTCCTTGCACGTCATGTGGGATATGCAGTTTGAAATGCCAGAGCCTTGTGTAAAGCAGCCTAAATTACAGGCTTTCGGGAACTACAATAAAGCCCTAGAGGTGGCTCTAAAACAAAAATAACATGGCTGGATCCATTTTGGATGTCAGAAATGTCACAAAATCACTGCTGATGTTTAAGGAGTGACTTGGCCAACAGCACAGATGCAGCTAGCACTGAATGGAAGTTAGTTATGCTAGTTAGCTTTATGTTCAAGGGTTTATATTTTTTTAAAGCAGTGCTTTGATAAATGTTTACCCCTGTTCTCTGCTTAGCCCACATCGAGTCCATCAGCCCAAACATGTTTAGTGTGTGAAGTTTGCTTTTTTTTGTTTTGCACTGAAACTAGGCTAGTGTGGCTAGAAGGTTATGGAAGTGTATTAAGTTAAGTGATACTTTTTTAATCCCACAAATGGTGAAATTCCACCTCTGCATTTAACCCATCCGTGAAGTGAAACACCACATACACACACACTCGGGGGCAGTGAGCACACTTGTCCGGAGCAGAGGGCAGCCCCATGCATGGCGCCCGGGGAGCAATTGGGGGTTAGGTGTCTTGCTCAAGGACACCTCAGTCACAGACTATCACTGGGGATCGAACCAGCAACCTTCCAGTCACAGGGCCAGTTCCCTAACCTCCAGCCCACAACTGCCCTCTATGTACACCAATTAGCTTTGGCTGACTGTATATCTGAATAATCACACTTGCCTCGAAGTCGAGTAGTTGAGTAATCTCAAAACCGACTTGCTTTAGTGGTTTCTGACTATATGACATACTGTTATATATAAAAATGGGCAAAATTACAGACAAATCCAGGCATTAAGATGCTAGTGCTATGTCATACAGTGTAAGAAACTAAGTCTATTTGCTTTGGAGCGATAAGGCTAATGAAGCTGGAGTAGCAGTCAGATATTCTGTATTGTACAGGTAATCTAATTACACTGCATATGGCTATGAAGGCCGTATTATTCACTAGGGACATGCAGTCCTAGCAGGATGATTTCAGAGCACTCTTAGCCCTGGAACGCAGGCTTAGCTGCTGTAGAAAGAATTTGATGGGCATGGCTACCACTTTAGATAATGTTATTAGCTGAGGGGTGAATGTTGAGCTTGTACTCATGCCATAAATTGGTACAATTTGCCAGATTTTACTGCCAACTAGAAAAATAGTGCTTTGGTATAGCCAGCCATAAAAGGCATCTGATCTGGTCTTTCTGAATGGTATTCTGAGGGTTTCCCTGCTTTGTAGTCCAGGACTAGTCTTAATTCCTGGCTGGGATTAGGGTTGGCGGATGACTGACTTTAGACCAGATGGATCAGTTTCAAGCTCTGTTGTTCAGTGTCCGGTTAGAACTTTTGCCTGGGTGTTCAAATGTCCAGTCAAGAGTACCAATCAGCCAACGGAGATTGAAACTAGTCTCTCTGGTCTAAAACTGAAGACCTGGAAACTGTTCATCCGTCCATCTATCTATCTAAACCACTTATCCTTCTGGGTTGCGGAGGGCACTGGAGCCTATTCCACTGTTCATTAGGCAAAAGGCAGGATGAGTTGTCATTCCATCACAGGGCACAACTGGCAGCCCTAATGCACAGCACTGTTTACCAGACAATTATCGACCAGTTTTAAACATGCATGAAAAATATCTGACATTAAACGACATAGAGCTGTCCAGTTCTAACAAGGCTGAAATCTGGCAACCATATCCAGCGTACCAGATCTAGAAGAAGCAGTTATATTAGGCTAGTGTTCAGTGTGAGGAACTGGTTCATTTATTTATGCTGTTGATTTGACAGTATGAGCGCTGGGATGTCTGGAATGCTGTGGTGAATCCGTATGATGCGCGTCACCGCTTAATCAAGTTATCAAAGTGTGGTCTCCCACTGAGAGAGGAAAAGCTGCGGTCTAATCTCCTGTTGTGTAATGAAGGTGACTCTGCAGCTGGGCGCTTTAGAAAGGCGCTGCCAGTATGCATCTGTGACTGTGCCGTCACTTTTTTTGAGACAGAACTGGATCAGCATGTGGAAGTAATGTCCAAGTGTGGAGGGAGAATCCTGGAAAACACTGTAATTGAAAGAGACTTGCATTTAAAGATAATTTCTCATTTCCAAACGTTGTATTATGCTTTGGAGGATGGTTCGATGATCGTGAAAGAGCCTTAAATTGCACTTTATTATTATGAAACATCTAAGGAAATTGTATTATATCTAGGGGAGAGTGGGGCACAACCTAACACTGTTTTTTGGTGTTTGTATTTTGTAAGTATTTTTAAAAAAATAACCATTTTTAGACAGGCAAACTGCACATCTCCGCTACAAATGAAATTCTAAAATTACCAATTGTGAGCAATTCGGCTTAAAAAGAAGAGTGCAAATGTTACAACTTGCATTTATTGCTAATTGTATCAGAATTGTTAGTTGTATCAGTCATAACAATCCTTAAAAAGTCTGGTAAGTTGATGCAAACACAATCAGTTCATATTAATTTATGCCTTTCTATGTTGTCTGAACAAGACGAGCTTTCCAGCATAAATACATCTAAATATGAAGAAGATTAGTGAAACAAGGTGATAGCAAATTCGTTTTTTGACTACAGTGTAGAGGTGGAAGTATCAGCATGATAAAATTTCATTTTTAATGAAATTTCATTTTTTTTAATGCACATTTTCCATATAATTTGAATTTATATGTAGAGTTATGAACTCCTGTCGCTGAAGCCTGCTCACCAGTAACTTAACGAGGCAGAGCTTTCATTTTTGAAAAACAGATACAATTTAAAAAAAAAGTTATTTTTATGGGACAAAAAATTCTTCAGCAAAAATCTTGAGGAATATCAGTCCAAATGCTCTAAAAATGAGCGGATAAACAAAAGCACGTTGAAGATGACCGAACACACGTTCTACTTGAACCCGTGTAAATACATAAAATATCCATGATATATTTTACCCCACGTTAGGTTGCACCCCGCTCCCCACTACAACACAACAGAAATGAGCCAAATGCACTAGAACTGGTTATAAATGAGCGTGTGAATTTATTGCTGTTTAATCTTTGAACATTTTAGAAAAAACTCTGCCTGTTCAAACACTAACACTTTTAACAAGCATCTGATTCTCTTCTTTCTCCTTTCCTCAACACCTCACCCATATCACTTCATTCTGTCTGTCTTTCTTTCCTTCCTTCTTGCTTTCCCTTCATTCCACATGCTCCAAAAGATAAGGCATGAAACTGTGGACGTCCCCGGCCGTCTCTAGCGCTGGAGATACTCCAAGGTCAGTGCGTGAGCTGTGCAGAGCAGCAGGCCGTGCCGTCCGCCCGAGTGGTGGGATGCTCTGTGGGAGAGCATCTCTCTTCCTGTCACAGGCACACAAACTCTTACACTTGGGAGATGCTTCAAGGTCAAAGAAGTGACTCATCAGAGAGAGTTACAGTTTAAATCATATTTAATCTCTGGAACTATTCCAAGAGCCTTTTAAAATAGCAGCCTTTTAAAATGGTTTTAAGCTACAAAACAAATGATACAAATATGTTTACTGTATTCTTCAAATATGGTGATGTTAAAAATGTTCAGTGGAGTCATGTTGCGCCGGGCATTCCCCTTCTCGTTAATGTTTAGACAACTGTTTTGGTTGTGACCCCAAACTGTCACTGTAGGAGGTGTGGAAACAAGGCCAGCTGTGTGAACAGTCCCAGATGGACAGTCATGGCCAGTAGACTAGTGGTCTTCAGGCTTATCCACAAGCAACTGCTGGGGTCTCAAGCCCAAATCCATCAGTAACGTGCATAAATAAAGGTTATAGTTACTGTTTGATGGGTTCCACTTTATTTGGAGAGTCTTTTACTGCTTATCTGCAGATGCTCAAATGATGAAAAGCAGTTAAATTGGGTTAGAGTTATGATTAGAACTCAAATCAAGTTTAGGGTTAGGATTATACTTAGGTGATGGGTTATTACTAGTTTTAAGGATAGCATTAATGTGAGTGTGATATTGATAAAATTCAGTATTATGATGTTTTCTGAATATATCACAAAATTGCAGTAGCAGATGAGTTTGTGTTATTAAAGTTGATGAACTACTTTAAGCTAACAGAAAGTCTTATAAATGTGACATTGCTTGTTTTGGTCTGGTTTGACACGTACACTGTATGGCAATGACCAGACAGAACATGCATCTCTCGAAAAGAAATTTTATGTCGTTTCTTTATTTTTAGTTTTTATATTTCTAACTATTTCTAACTAGGACATTCCAGCTAACGGTCAAGGCTGGATACCAAGTGTAAAGTGCACAAAACAATATGAAAAACAAACTACTCTGCATGGATACTGCTATTCTATAGGCAGGGGTGTAGCCGAGGGGTGGCAAAAGGCGGCCTAGAGTGACCCTTCTAGTGACCCCAGTTATGCAGAGTGAGACAGTCAGTTATTATCAATAAAACGGTCACCAGACTAATGTTCTCCTGCCCACTCTGTATGAACATGTACACAAATCTGCCATCAGATGCTGCTACAGTCAATCGTCAGCCTGCCGTTTCTCTGATAGGCTGCTATGCTGAGAAGATTAGTGATCGTAGCGTTTGCCTTGTCCATTTTGCTTAAAGCAGCAGCTGACATTGGAATACAGGAACACAAAGACACTTAAATGGTGAGGTTTTGCTATATTGTGCTGCCTTGATGTTAACCATAGGTACAGCATTCAGCAGTAGAAATAATACTGACCAACATTTTTCACTGAACTTTATTAAAACCAGGAACAAAATCAGTTTCAGTTTTGAAATCAGTTTGTCAGTTTTTAAAAATGTGAATAAGCAATTATGCTATTTAAGCTATCCATCTTCAGTGGATGTGTGATACTATGGTTCATCTGTGCAATACTCAATACCAAATTGTACTGCTCATATGAGGAATAATAATAATAATAATTATATGTGTAATAACTCAGAGGTACAATTATTTGAACTGCTTATGTCATCTTATGTAACTTAGGAAATCAACAACTTGTAATTTGACCAAGGAAACGTTTACATACAATTGTTTGAATAGATCACTGTTGTCGGAAGAAAACCTCATATGTCCATTTTTATTGTTTTTTAGTTTTTGACATAATTTGAAAATACCTGTTGTGCTTTATATTGTATGTACATTTCATAAATAATGGACCAAAGGAAATGACCCAAAATTACTTGGGGAAAATTCTGGTTCCATTGACTTACATTAAAAGTAAAGTATGTTTTTTCCTTCTGTAAAGTTACCGTGTCAGAGATACGAGGTTTTGTTCCAGCAACAGCGATATATTAGCTTGGTGGTCGGATCCGATTCCATGCATGATGCACAAAATGACCATGTCCTTATTCTAAGCAATTGCTACCCAGAGAACAGCAGGGAAATGATAAGTGTACTGATTCTCATCTCTTTGTTTTTTCTCCCCTTTTACAGTTTTTGAATAAGCTCTTCATCAGCGGTATGTTTTATGTTTGGTGTTGTGCTGTAGACATGTGTTGACTCCGATAGTTCATTTCCATCTCGTCCTTTCATGTGACAACGTTAACCATCTGTGAGTCACCCCTCTGTGAATCTGTGAAGCAGACATTGTGACCATTTCCTCTGGGACGGACACAGGAAATGAACAACCCCCCCATCTGATAGTGGGGGTAAAAGTTGCCCTTGTGTTCTGGTCTCGGCGCACTTTCCTTTTCTCCCAAACCCTAATTATAAAATGTAAAGCTGCAGAAGTGCTGTCTGATCAGCGAGAAAGGGCGATTTCTATCCTCTCCTTATCAGGCTGGCGAGTCGATTGTGAAGACAGCGGTAGTCTAGAGAGGTTCCTATCTGCTCCCATGTGATGAGTCAATGTGTAGTTGTGTTCTGACAAACACAGTGGAATGTTCCCACTCGCTCGAAAGGCCTCCTTATGTAAACTGCATCGACTTACTTCATTAAAAGTGGAGTATCATGGGAGAAAAGAGCTGAAGGAAAACATTGCAGAATATGATTTGGCTTGTGTCTTTTTGTTCGGTAATGTTTGTCAGGCTGGTTGAGGTGCTAGCCAGATGGATTCTGTTTAAAACTTGGAGGCCTTCAGGATGTTCGGCTTATTCAGTTTTTGTTTCAGCTGGACTTAAATCAAACAGAAAGTAGTAGCATAATGTTTCCCAGCCCTGTTTTCTGGAGTCCCACTGCTGTAACTTTAGGGCTGCACAATACTGACAAAATACCAGTATTGTGATTATTTTGTTAAATATTCTGATAGTGATATGCTTTGCAATACATTTAAAAGGCACTGATGACCTGTTAATATGGCAGGAGTTTTCTGACCTGCATGTGTCATCTGAATTATACTTTCATTTGAATAATGAATCATTTTATTTGTTGGATTAAATCAGGCTGTCCAATCTTATCTGGGCCGGTGGAGCTGCAGGTTTTACTCCAACGCAGCAGGAGGTCACCTGATAATTTGTTTAGGGAGTTAGACCCAGGTGACCCCCAGCTAGTTTGAAGTGAAAACCTGCAGCCACATTGGATAAGATTAGTATAGTGTAGTGAATAACACCTCTGCCTTCTATGCTGTAGACTGGGGTTCAATGGGGTAAGCACCCTACACTATACCAATAAGAGTCCTTGGGCAAGACTCCTAACACCACCTAAGAGGATAAGAGCGTCAGCCAAATGCCATAAATGTAAATAAAACTGGACACGCTGGAGATGTGAATTTTGGAAATCAAGAGGACAACTCATCAAAATATAATCGTTGGAAATTTAGGATAGGCTTTCTCAACCTCTTCCACCTCAAGGCCCGCCTGTTTATCATTAGATGGCATGAGGCGCCACAAGAAAACAAAATGAAACATTTCTGCTTAAAAATTTGTGCATAAAAATTCAATTTTTGGGAAATGTTCAACACAGAGATGTCTGGGTGCCTATCCTTGCAATATACATCAGTGAGCATAAAATATAAGGGGAATATTGGTGTGAGTGGACAACTGAAAGGTCAGGTATTTCTAGAGGCAAAGGGCCTTTGTGCATTGTTATTTTTCACTGATTTTTATGACAGAGTGCAATCACAGGCCCAGTACAGACCACTGGCCCCCCTCAGTATATGTCCAAGGACCACAGTGGCTGAAAAACCATGAATTAGGAAAAACGGCAACATCCAGATCTATAAGCTGATTGGCTGAGCCATGTTCAAAGCAGTGGTAAAATATGTGATATATGCTCACTTGCAATTGCACCTATTAGCTAAATTCTGTATTAATGCAGGGAGATCACTGAAATGATTGGAACGTACCATGGACAACGGAAAGTTTAATATTCAAAACTTGTAAAGGGCTCATATCATGGAAAACCATTTTTCCTTGCTTTTTTGAATGAAAGTGTTTGGTGTAGTAGGTCTCACAATGTACGGTTCACTCTTCAGTGCATACATTCTATATATCGCTGCTATCGGAACAAAACCTCGTATCTCCAGTTTTGTCATTTTTCACAGTATTTTGGAAATACCCGTTAGCCTTTATATTGTGTGTAAATTTCATGATGAATGGAGCCAAAGAAATGGGATAAAATGACTCAGAAAAACATCTGGTTCCTTTGACTTCTATTAAAAGTAAAGTAGGTTTTTTGCTTCTTCTATAAAGTTACTATTTTGGAGATATGAGGTTTTTTCCACATTTATTTTTTTGCAAACAAAATTTTGCACATCTGCCTATTCAGCAGTTTAGTCCCACCCATTCGTGCTGAAGTTCTAAAGAGTGTTTCAGCTCTGATTCTTTTTTTGAATGAAGCACCATACAGTTCAGCCAGTAAGAGCGGAAGTCCTTTACATAAATCAGTCTTAAATATGCAGTAATAAAAACAGCCTCTTTAATTCGAAGGGATAAAGAAGGGCTGTAAAATGGTTATGAAAAATATCATAATTTGTGTTTTGGTACATGAACTAGTCACATGTCACGGTTGTTGCACCCTCATGCATACAGTTTATATACATTGCTCTACTTAAACAATAAACCCTCCTATTTAAAAACATAAACTGTTTATTGAAAATAAAATGGGTAAATAAAGTTTTTATGATAAAATAGCATTGGTCTACAAATTGTTTAATTGTTGGTAAACAGTTATACAGTTAATCATTTACATCCATGATTGATCAAAACCCTCACAGAAACACTCCACTGGAACTGTGATTGGTTAAGATGCGCACAACTTACAGCTAAATCGTTGTGATTGGTTAAAGGCCCTATTTGCATATCATTTGCAAGGTTCTGCGATATTAGCTTTGCAAAGGCCATTATCATGATATTGGATAATAGCTGATACTATTGCTGTCCAAAGAATAACACATATTTCCAAACTGACTTTAACTTTTAATGTGAGTTCATAGAAACAGGTTTTATTTAATTGGAGTGCTTCTATTGGTCCATTCATCATGAAATTGCCACACAGTGTAAACCACCATGTTCAAATGATGCAGGAAACTTTTATCATCAAATATGGAGAATCTTTTTTTTTTTTTCTCTTTCAAATATTATGCATGTGTTGTGCCGCCCTTGTGAAGCGATTGGGGTGAGCTGATGAGTAGAATCAGTTGTTTTCGTGCAGGAAAAAGACGAAAATGTTCAGATCAGGAAGACAGAGAAACAGTGCTCTGTTGTAAAAGGTCTTTTTATCTGCATAAAATCCATGTGAATCCGCTGCTTTAACACTTGCTCCTTTCTAAAGACAGTATGTCTGATAACTCTATTTGCTTAAGGGGAGTGGAACAGAGTGAAACTTGCTGCTGCTGCTGACTCAGACTCACTTATTGGCCAGCATACATTTGGCAGATAAACACATGGAGGGAACTTGAGGCGTGCCAGCGTGATAGCAGATGTATCATAACCCAACAGCCTCAGAGGGCGTCCGTTTGTTTTTAAAGCCAACCCTGTTCAGTTTTACAATAGCTCATTTTCATTGTTTTGGAGACATCTGTCTCTGAATATGGATTATCAGTCAACTGGTTTAAATAGTTGATAAATATGGTGTGCAACGTTCTTTGGCATCAGTAAAATGCTTACATAATTCACAGTACTTTTGAGGCTTTACTTGTGGACTTTGGACCATGATGTATTATACACCGATTAGGCATAATATGATGACCACCTCCCTGTTTCTACACTCATTTTATCACCTCCACTTACTATATAGGTGCAATTTGTAGTTCTACAGTTACAGACTGTAGTCCATCTGTTTCTCTGATACTTTGTTACCCCCTTTTACCCTGTTTTTCAGTGGTCAGGACCCCCATGGACCCTCACAGAGCAGGTGCTATTTGGGTGTTGGCTCATTCTCAGCACTGCAGTAACACTGATGAAGTGGTGGTGTGTTAGTGTGTGTTGTGCTGGTCTGAGTGGATCAGACACAACAGTGCTGTGTGAGAAGGAAACGACCTACTTTACTTTTAATATAAATCAATGAAACCAGACTTTTTTCCAAGTAATTTTGGGCCGTTTCTTTTGGTCCATTCTTCATGACATTTACACACAATGTAAAGAGCTACAGGTATTTCCAAATTGGGTCAAAAACTGAAAAATGTCGATACAAGGTTTTCTTATGACAGCAGCGATATGCATATTGCATATTGTCTCATATCTCCTGTATTGAAGTAGGCAGGGGCAGTCATGGGCTGGATGTTAATGAACCGGCCTTGTGATCGGAAGGTCGCCAGTTCGATTCCCAGAGCTGTCAGTACGTGACTGAGGTGTCCTTGAGCAAGACACCTAACCCCCAACTGCTCCCCGGGCACTATGGATAGGGCTACCCACTGCTCCAGGCAAACGTGCTCACTGCCCCCTATTGTATGCTCAGTAGTGTGTATGTGGTGTTTCATTTGACGGATGGGTTAAATGTGTAGGTGAAATTTCACAGTTGTGGGACTAATAAGGGTCTCTTAATATAAAAGTAGCAACCGGTGCTTTAAATGTGAGCAGAGCTTGTTGAACCAGCAGTGATAATAACTGAAACAATAGGCCCTCTTGAGTTTAAATGTTGGATTACTGTGATGGTGGCATGTCATTCCACACAGGACGTGGGTGCCTGGAGTGGATTTCCTGTTAGGAGAGGATGGGGGGTTGGAGAAGAGTGAGGAAGAGGCTTGGTGAGGTAAATGACACAAGCGAAGAAGATGGATGGGTAGTGTGTGTCAGTATGTTGGTCACAATAGCTGGAAATGTGTTCGCTCAGCGGTGGTGCTAGAGACACATTTCAGCAATTTGGTTGTCATTGTCTTTTTAACAACTCATGACTTTTTTCATTTCTTGGACCGTTTGAAGATGCTGTCTGAACATTTACATGGTGAATAGACAAATAGAAGTGCTTGAATTTTCTACCTTTACCTATTCAAATAATCCCAAACACATCCAGTGACACTGAGTTCTGGACTCTGATGTGGTCACTCCATTGTTATTTGCGTTCTGAGAACACAAGCAGTTTTTTTTTTAATTTCTTTTTGATCTGTTCCTTTTTCAGTGGCAGGATGGTCAGAAGTGCATGTGGATTTTCCAACTCAAGATCGGATTTTTACTTTCTCAAAGATAAAAGTAAAAAGCATTTTAAGTACCGTTTGTTTGATAGTAACAGTTTTGGTGATCCACCAGATCTTGCATGCTTGTAAGGAGTCACAGTTTTAGAATCTCCTGCTTTCGGCTTTCTGTGTGCAAGTGGTTTGGGTTATATCTTATGCAGAAATGTCCTTAAAAATTGTTATTGTATTAGCAATGTTATTGTTATTTTGGCCCGAAATGAAATAAATAAAGGGTGGTGTCTGACCTTTGCACAGTACTGTAGATACATGGCATAATTCTTGAAATAAAGCCATTTCTCCCATTACTTCCCATCCATTCTGAGGCAAACTGGTCAGGATGTCTTATATCCAGGCCTAATTGCGCTGGAATCATCCTTACTAAGGGGCTTAACTGTCAGGCGGTGCTGCAAATTGCCTCCACATCCTGTTTAGCTTCTCCTCAGGTCGGGAGCTATAGCGGCCCGTCACGGGCACCGCTGACAGCTTCCTCATGGTGGGCTGGCACAACTCGACAGGGAGCTGATCTAGCATAAGCCCCTCCACACCCACTCCCAGTTTACCTCATTAAGGTCAGGATATACATGAGGGGCTCAGCTGGTCTGAGATCTGTTTAAGGTCAGCAGTGCTGGGGTGCTGATAATATGGATGAGTCGGAGAGGCCGAGTTTCAGCAGTGTAATCTGTAAGAGGCAGCATCTGCTTATCAGCGCTGTGTGCTGTGCCAAAACTGGGGTGTTGTTAAGCCTCTGCCATGGGTGTAGTCAAACCCTTGTAATGGGCAGTCAAAACATGACATAAGGACAGGCTTAAACTGTCTCCCTCGTCATGAGAGAGGCTGTTTTCTAATGCCAGTGCCATTTAGCTGTGAATATAATCTGTTTGTATTAGCATGCAGATTATAAAGGAAAGGAATCTAAAATACAAGAAGTATGTATTTTAGCATTACATTTATTATTATTTATATTATTTGTTGGGATTTGACCAGTTGTCTGTTGGAGGATGAACTATCTGTGTAATTTCCTCAAATCCTGGATTGAAATGTCTCTGCCTGAATTTACACATCAGCGTTGTGTGTAGCAGATAGTGCACTCGGTTTTGTCTGTTTACTTATTTATTTATTTAATGGGGCAGATACATGAGCAAAGAGTACAACGAATAGCCTGATGCCATATAGGGCGATGTTTAGAGCTACAGTAGGGTGTAAAAGTCCGAGAGCACCCTTTGTGCATTTAATGTCCAATCGACACAGCCGTTAAGTACTTTCATTTTTAAGATTTAAGTTTTTCATTTTTGATGTGATATTTTTTGAGGAAATTCAGTGTAAGAGAATCCACTTGCATACGGAAACTGGGAAATTGGACTCAACTGCGCAAGACCTGGGAGACCACCAAAATAGTCACCATCAGATAAGCATTACTTACAGCTTTCATCTTTAGAAAACAGGAGAAAAACAAGCTCCACTCTTCAGAAGAAAAACTTTTAAGAACACAGCTTAACGCTATGAGTGTAAAAGGATTGGTAGCTGTCCAAATACTATTACTGAGAAAAGAAAATGGACAAAAAGAGGTCAACCTCACTGAGTTCAGGAATACTTGGATTGCCAGAGGCAAAAGATGTAACAACTTTTTAGATGTGGACAAATATATATTCTTGCATGTTTCCCAAAGCAACAGAGCACACGTTCTGTAATAAAGCTCTATTAAAGGCAAAGGGTTCAGTCTTTAGTTATTGAGGTGTCTGTGTAGTTTTAAATCAGATGTTAAAAATGTTTTCTGCTTTTTTTCCTGACACAGAAAAATTCTGAACATTTTGACTGTGTTGTGTGGTATAGTGACTAATGTATTAGCATACGGCTATCAATAGCATTATCATCCTGTTGCATGGTCTTGTCCATTAGCGGGTTATGTCAGTACATTTAGGCAAAACTAATCCAGTGTGAATAGAACTTGAGTCCTTGTGTGTCCACCATCCCGTGCTCCTGTAGTAGTCCACTCTAAAAAGGCTTGACCTCTTTGCACTGTGTCTGTCCCACAATGATTAATGACGTTTCATCTTTCTTTGCTTCCCAGCAGTGATTGCGGCATCATGGCGTCAGGATCTGCAGATGCCACAGCAGCCCATGAGCCATCGGATGCGGCAGAGGAGTGTCCAGGTAATTCAGTCCGTAATGTGCCTCTAAAAGGCTTCCTTCACCCAGAAACACCAGAGATGATAGGAATGGATGAAAGCTAATGAGGGCCACTCAGGCAAATGAGATCATGCTAACCATTTTCCCTGAGCATCATTCAATGTTGGCTACATTTGCATTTAACTGAAGTAATCTCTCATTTCATGTTTGCCTACAATAAAGCATGGGAAGCCTTTGGAATTGCTTATATATGAAGACGTCTTAATGTGGTCTGGTCTTCATCTAAATTGCAATAAAGAACAAATACAATTAGTTTGAACTAATAACACAAAAAATAACATATTATTCTTGTCCAAATTGAATGCATCATGGAAACCTTCACAGTGTAGGTTGGAAGAAATGTGTGATGCCCTAGGCTAATGACTTTAGCAAAAGCTAATTGCAGTCAGGGGTTAGCAAACCTGGAGTCACATCAATGAATTGAAATTGGAGTTGCGGGTTAGAGCTACTTAGAGCTACTTATAAAAACCACTCGATCATTTTGAGCTTGCTATTTACAAGAAACATCTGCTGATCTGAAACATGCCTTGCAACAAAAGACCTGCTATCAGTTATTGTTGATTTGCATAAAGTTGGAAAGGGTTAGAATGGAATCTCAAGGGTTTAGGTATTTATTAGTCAGACCCAGACATCCAAAGAATAGCTGAGCTGAAACAGCTCTATAAGGATGAATGGTCCATTTCTCTTCAATAAACTTATGCTTGAGGTTATCGCTGCCAAAAGAGGTTCGACCAGTTATTAAATCTAAGGGTTCACATACTTTTTCCACCAGCACAGTGAAATGTTCAATTGATGTGCACAATAAAGGCAAAGATTATAATTGTCTGTGTCTCATTAGTTTTAGCACATTGTGTTCATATATTTTGAACGGTTAGTGCAGAAAACTGGGTCGTTCCAAAAGGTTCACATAAAGAATCAACACTATTCAGTCCTAGTCCCAGACTCTGCGTGGTACAGTTTAGTTACCGATCCTCAGCCAAATACCAAGTCAAACCACGATGTCTAAAAGCAGCGAAAGCTCAAAAATATGCAGTGCATAGCACCAAAATAGGGAGTGAATGGATGTTTCAGATGACTCATATCATTAGTTTTCATCTTGCTCCCCTTGACTTCATTTACTTACACCAAATCCACTTAGCTAAAGCATGAACGCATCAATTATAAATGGAGGATTAGATTGAGTCAGCCTCTGGGAGCATGCACATGATGCTTGTTCTCACTGGCAACAAGTCAAGTTGCAAAGAGACAAAGCCAACATTTTTTTTTTTCCTCTCCCATACGAACGGGCTTTCTGCTGGCCCACACTTGACCTCCCCCCACCACAGTGTGGGAAGGAGGAAGCCTCATCACATCCAGAGGAGTTTGTGTGGAGATGTGGATTAGCCATTTCCTCGCGGAATAGGTTGCTCAGACAAGGAGGATAATCCCTTCTATCGGATTGGAGGTCTAAAGCAGAGCAACAAGTCCGTTAAGATCAAGAATTTATCAATAGCAGAGGTGTGCTTGGCAACAGGCCAGCAGCGTAATCCTGTGTGACCACCTCAAGGAGCAGCCTTCCACACACCGGACACTTTTGCAAATGAATCGTTAAGAGGGGCTTAATAGATTTTTTTTATGTTGTGATTACATCACTTAAAAAAACAAAAGACAATTTGTAGCTACAGTAACTATGGCCTTTAAGTATGTCATCATGTAATTAAGCTTTAGCCAATTTTGTTATTTTATCAAGAAACGAATTATAGCCTGTAAACACGCAGTTAAATAAACATACAGCAAAGACTACCAAAGGATCCCAGAAACTGTAAAACTATACCAGTAACTACTGAATCATACAAAGGACTGTCAAACCATTAACAATCTAACCATATCAAGACCTATCAAATCATACCGTAGCCAAACCACACCAAGAACTATCAAACCATACCACAGCCAAATCATACCAAGAACTACCTAACCATACCATAACCAAACCATACCAAGACCATCAAATCATACCACAACCAAATTATACTAAGAACTACCAAAATATACCAAGAACTATCAAATCATACTACGACCAAACCATACCACAATCAAACATACCAAGAACAGTCAAACCATACCACAACTAAACCATACCAAGAACCACCAAATCACACACAATATACAAACCATGCCAAGAACTACTAAGCCATACCACAAGGTACGAAACCATACTAAAAACTATATGACCAGACCTCAAACTACCAAATTATACCAAGAACTATCAAACCATACGACAAGCTACCAAATTATACCAAGAACCATCAAACCATACGACAAACTACCAAACTATGCCAAGAACTATCAAACCATATGACAATCTACCAAACTATACCAAGAACTATCAAACTATACAACAAACTACCAAACTATACCAAGAACTATCAAACCATACAACAAACTCCCAAACTATACCAAGTACTATCAAACTATACAACAAACTACCAAACTATACCAAGAACTATCAAACCATATGACAAACTACCAAACTATACCAAGAACTATCAAACCATAGAACAAACTCCCAAAATATACCAAGAACTGTCAAGCCATACCTCAAACTCCCAAACTATACCAAGAACTATCAAACCCTACGACAAACCACCAAATTATACCAAGAACTATCAAACCATATGACAAACTACCAAACTATACCAAGAACTATCAAACCATACAACAAACTATCAAACTATACCAAGAACAAGATGCTTAGAGCAAGCATACTAAGAACTACCAGATCATACCACAGAACATGTAGACCATGCCAAGAGCTACTAAACCATACCAAGAACTATCGGATCATACCACAACCAAATCATAGCAAGAACTACCAAACCACACCAAGAACTATCAAACCAAACGACAAACTACCATACTATACCAAGAACTATTAAACCATACCAAGAACTGCCATACCTCAACCAAACTGTACCAAGAACTATCAAACCATACCACACCACCCATACCAAAAACTACCAAATTACACCAAAGACTACCAAACCATATCCAAAATGAACAGATCATAAAAACAACAAAGTTACTTCGCAAGTTTCTGACAAGAAAGCACGTAAATTTTTCTAGTTTATGCAGTCACTGCTGGAAATCTAGTGTTACCACATAACCCATGTTAAAATGGACTATTCTTTGTAAGTGTCTAAGCGTAACAGTCTAATTTTTCCATGCACGCTTTTAGACAATGCACTTGTGTTGATGAAAGTGGGGGAAGCGACCTGCCTGCAGTTAACACTCCTGATTTCTCTCTAATGGTCTTGACTACATCACTATTAGTAACCTTTGAACATTTGTGGTGCCCTGCCATCAGTGACTTCGTGCTGACCCACTGAAGCATTTTCATAGCAAGACACAACTATCGTGCACTCCTGAGCCAACACTCCAGTGCATAGGAGCATGTCCAGCTCCTCATCCCTCTTAGACTGAATGGATATCTGTGTTCACTCTGGCTGTTCTCAGAAGGCCATATATAGTATTCATTGTAGACTAATCAGATGATTGAGCATGGAGGGCGGGAGAGCAATACATAGAGTGCTCTGTGTGTTTGTTTACTCCCGTTAGACAGACCGCAGCTGGAGTCTGCGCACTCTGCCAACACGACTGCGACATGTGATTCTCCCTAAGACAAGAGAAAGAGGCAGAGACAAAGAGAGAGAAAGAGGGACAGGATAGCAAAACAAGAAGAGCCCCATTAGATAAATACTGACGTCTCAACCAAAGATGGAAATTCTCACACTGCTTTATGTTACAAGCAAGTATTTGATATTTCAGATTAGATTAGTTACAGAATCAGAGTAGATGAATTCTTTCTTTCCTCGGTTTGGCTTAATACTGACACTGTGTATCGGAATGGTGCAATCTCTAAGATTAGAATCCCAGGGAAAATTTTGGTAACACTTTCTACGAGTGTCACGTTTGTAAGCAGGTATAAACATTCATAACATATTATGCATTCATAAGGCATCATAACCATGGTTATAAATATTTATTAAATTACATTAAACATTATAGCCATGCTTATTATGCATTATGAATTATTAACATAATGCCTTACAAATACTGTTCATAACAAATTATAAGAGCTCATAAGTTGTATTTGTCTGCTCTAAGTAAAGTGAAGTGTACTGTACTAAAGCCAAGTTGAAGTATTTACTGAAACACTAACACAACTCTTGGTCTCCTCCATGTCTCTTATTGATCATCTATCATGGAACTGACTGACAACAATTAGTACTAGGCATCTAGAAGCATCCTATCAGAGTAAAGTGTGCAGAGAGGAGGAGGGGTTTATGTTACACATGCACCCCTTCTCACATAACTGGACATGTTAAAAAGCAGTCGTGAAATCTAGTGGTTGTGATTTTTGGGGTTTATTTTATTAGGGAATGGCATAGCAGTTGTTAGAAAAGTTTTGGTTTTGTTTTGTTTTTTTGGAGCCACACCAGTATGTGTAGTCGCTCTGTAAAAGAATTTTCAACATTTTAACAACCTGTAACTGAAAATATGTGCACAGTAAAAAACATTCAGATATGAACACAAGGCACTCCTTATTTTCACTAAATCAAAAAAAGTATCATATTGAAATGCCGCTGCATCATATAAAATTAAATTTAGAATTTTTACGTACTGTTTCACTGCATTTATAGTGTCCAAATTTAATGTTCCAGCCACAAGCTAATATGTGAGCCCCAAGCTAACATGCCACTCGTGGTACAATGCAATACGATACAATAATATGCTGAGATATGATTTTTTTTTTTACATCCATAGTAAATAGGGGACTTGATTACTAAGATAATCAACAGTGGGATTAATTGCCTTTTATAGATTCCGTCATACTCATAACCTAATGACAACTCGAGATCAGGTTGTCTTCAGGTTTTTGGCCCTGCAATTCTATTAATTCTTAAAGAGCCACTCTGAAGGGCTCTGAAACATAAGTGGCTGTTCTGAATTGTAAACTGCAATTAAGTTGTAGTCCAGGTGTGTAATTGGATGTGCTCTGTAGTTTAGAGTCACAGTGAGATGTCTAGCATCTAAGTATTGCCCTGACCGCCACACGGCAAACCCTAGGCTGCGTGCCCAAGTGTTCAGTAAATGAAAGGCTTGCCCAGCTGGTAAAGGTCTTCATCCCATGATTGTGCACTGGGCAGTGCTTTCTCAGCTGCTTCTGGCTCTATTTCAGTAGAATGGGACTGACCTTTTGCATTAGATTTGCCCTTTCAGAACCTTTTATTATTAGTAGCACATTGTTTTCGGATAATGATGCAAATGACCGGCTAAATAACGGACATGCTATATCATGTAGAAATGAGGAAGCAGTTGAAGCAAGAATCACTTCCAGATAGATGGACAGATAGAAGGACTGCACAGTCTAGATGTTATTATTGTTGTTAGTGCAGTATTAGAGATATTATATTTGACTACCAGTGTGAATTTCACAGTAATTATATAATATGCAATACAATGTACAACAAATACTGTGTACACTGCAAAAATAGTGTCTTGTCAAGTATCTGCCAATATAGTGAGATTTTTACTTACTAAATTTACTTAAGACAAAGAAAAATGTCTGGAAATACGTTAAATAATCTTAAAATAAGCTTCACAGAAGAAATGCTGGGTATATCCACTATATTTAAGATGATTTAACTTGACAAAATACTGTTTTTTGCAATGTAATGGACCCAAGAACACAATTTAAAACTATTTATCTTGGTGTTTTCCTTAAAAAAAACACGGTATAACATTAGAATAAATGCAAATAAACAATTAGGTTTAAGACATAGAATGACTGATGAAAGAAACCTGGTATTAGATGACAAACACAAACAATTCTGGGCTTAGAGGTTTGGAAATGGTTAGAAACACTGACACATGTGAAATCACTATTTGTTACTTGAATGCTTTTTGTATTTATTCCAGTGTTAGTGTTTGTCTGACTAATTGTTTTATGAACATTATACTGTATTTCATATAAGTCTAATAGTGTGAGCTTGTTTTAAAATGCGGAAATGTAAAAAATAGCTATTTACTGTCATAATTGGCTGTTATTAGTTGTAATTATGTGATAAATGTATGCTCAATGCTTTTTTAATGACACTGAAAATTTATTATGTTTTACTTAAAGCTGCACTTTGTAGGTTTTGGGGATTTGGTGACCTCTTTGGTGGAAATGTGTAATTGCAAGCAATGTGCAGAAGAATGTTGTGTAACATGGCTTCAGACCCCTTCCCCAAGTGGATGAATCTGACAGTTGTGAGTGCTTTGAAAGCGTTTTCATAGAGAACTCAGTCAAAACTAGATAAAATGCATGTTTTCTGAAGTGAGTGGATTTCTTTTGTCATCATATCTGCATCAGTGTAATGTTATTTTGCATTTGAGACACAAACATCGAGCCGGACCTTCTTTTTGAGTCTGTAGATGTGACATTAAAACATAAAGACATATATAACATGGACCACAATAACTCAAAATCCAACCTGACACTTCTGACTTATAAACTTTTATATCAAGCTGTACAGGTCACACCATATTTTGACATGTTTAATTCTCTCCTGACTCAGTATGGCTGCTTCTTTCAATTAAAATACATAGGGCAGCTTTAATGGCCATTTTAGCTGGAAATGAAAGAACTGAAAGGGTGGTCTCTGACTTTTTCATTGAACCTAATGAGAAAATTAAACTTTGATCTGTTAGAAACAAAGTTAGAAGAAAGTTCTAGCTCTCATGCCGTTTTAATGCTCCCACCAGAAGGACTTTGGTTAGGAATAGAACAACCTGAAAGAAAACCATCGCAAACCAAATAACTATAACATGGAATCAAGAACTGCCAGTGCTAAGAGACTTACAACACAACCGGTCAGCCAGCTCACTTTATCACAAGAAGTATAGCACTGGCCAGTTCTCAGGAGTCTATTGCAGCACTTACATTTTAAACCTCCACAGGGTTCTTTTAATGAAGGTAAAAGGCTGTAAAACCATGGAACTTTGAATTTCCACAGGGGTGCTAATGTTAGCTGAAGCACTGGGATGGTTTTACAGCTGCTGAAGCAAACAAAACAACTCTGGCTTTATTAGCAACTGAAGTTAGATTAGCATTCTCTGTTCCCAGGAGGGAACAAATCAAGGTTTGTGAGTGATAGGGGTTCTTAAACCTGCTGTATGGGAGTGTTATTATAATGAGAATGTAAAACATTGAGTACAAATTCAGTTTAAAGGGAAATTCTGCAATAATTAAATGGTTAAGATGTAAACAGAGTCATTCAGAGTGGTTTGAGGTGAAATGGTCCATTGTAGAGAAACTTTCCAAGTCTGAATTGATTGCAGTGGTGGTGATAGGAACCAGATGCCTGAAGAGTTTAATGCCTCTGAAAGTTACTATAATAGTGTGCAAAAACATTGTGCTCCACAGACTTTACACTGCTGTAGTGTTACTACATCTAAAATGGTTTTGGATAGTAAATAAAATATATGTAAGTAATGTGCGTTGTAGACATAGCAACAACTGGTTCCCATCACTGATGCTGCAAAGAGATTTGAAATCTGATAAGTTTCTCTACATTACAGTATTTTACATCACCATACTCAATCACTTTGTTTATGTCTTAATGTGAATTATGCAGGGGTTATGGGAAATCAGTGGAATTCCCCTTTAAAAAGGCCTGCTTTTGTCCTTTACTTTGGTATAAGACCTTCTATACTATTGCTAATGTCATGTGTCAGAAGAACTGATTTTATTTATTTGAATACTTTGAGTCTCAGACCACCACATGGAGCTGAGTCCAGTATGATGTTTCATTGTTTATTTGAACAATTGACACAATGTTGACACTTTTGTCAGGTGATATGTGCTTTTCAGCATTGGATACAAATATGCCGATCAATCCTGCATCCTGAGTTCTCATTTAAATTCCTGCAGAGTTGTGGTCTACATGCCTTAAATAAAACTGCATGCATTTTTACCCACCAGGGAAAAAGAAGTCCAAATTCCAGACATTCAAGAACTTTTTTGCGAAGAAGAAGAGGAAGGAGACTGCAGCTCCTGTGGGGGAGAGTGGGTTGAAGTCCAGTCAGTCCAGTGATGATATTAATACTCCTGAGCCGACCCCTGTCCACACTGAGAAAGACAGTGACTCTGGGTAGGAGGATGATTATTAAAATCAGTTGTTCCCACATTGTTGTATTCTACTGCTCCATGTGGTGCCTAGCAATGTGTTAGCATTAGCTCACTGGGCCAGTGACGAGGTAAAACTCTACATCTTGGACTTTTATATGTGCTCATTTAGACTGTGGTTTTATGCCTTATTTCTCTTTATTTGATCCACACACGCACACTGATCAGGCATAACATGACCACCTCCCTGTTTCTACACTCATTGTCCATTTTATCAGCTCCACTTACTGTATCAGTGCACTTTGTAGTTCTACAGTTACAGACTGTAGTCCATCTGATACTTTGTTAGCCCCCTTTTACCCTGTTCTTCAGTGGTCAGGACCCCCATGGACCCTCACAGAGCAGGTGCTATTTGGGCGGTGGATTCTCAGCACTGCAGTAACACTGATGAGGTGGTAGTGTGTTAGTGTGTGTTGCACTGGTCTGAGTGGATCAGACAAAGCAGTGCTGCTGGAGTTTTTAAACACCTCAGTGTCACTGCTGGACTGAGAATAGTCCACCAACCAAAAATATCCAGCCAACAGCGTCCTGTGGGCAGTGTCCTGTGACCACTGATGAAGGACTAGAGGATGACCAACACAAACTGTGCAGTAGCAGATGAGCTATTGTGTCTGACTACAAGGTGGACTGACAAGGTAGGATTGTCTAATAGAGTGGACAGTGAGTGGACATGGTGTTTAGAAACTCCAGCACCACTGCTGTGTCTGATCCACTCGTACCAGCATAACACACGCTAACACCACCATCACCACATCAGAGTTACTGCAGTGCTGAAGGGAAAAAAAAATATATATATATATATATATATATATATATATATATATATATATATATATATATATATATATATATATGTGTGTGTGTGTGTGTGTGTGTGTGTGTGTGTGTGTGTGTGTGTGTGTGTGTATCCATCTGGAAACAGCCAGTTTAGTTCTAAGGATATAGAGTGGTTTGGTCATGCTCATGTAAAAGTGAATTAGATTTTGGTGTGTAAATACACAAGAATGTCATAAATAGGCTTCAAGAAAAGGTAAAATACAAGTCAGTGTTGGATAAAGCCTCTAAGATATATTTTCTCAGATATAACTGCTGACCCACCACATAAAGACAGTTAACAGTGCAAAGATCAGTGGTTGTCTATAGCTGAAACTGAGGAATCCTGCAGTGAGCTGTGTTCTGTTATTTGAGGAATGCAGTATTTACTCAAGTTATTGTATGCAGACATTTAAGCCACCTTTCTGCTGCATCACCAGTAACCGCTAAACATGCAAAAACAGCATCTCCATAGGTTATCAGTGCATGCATTAGTCAAGAGCTTGAAGCTTTTGCGCCACAGCACAGCAGAGTAAAGTAGACTCAACTGCACTGCCGCTGTCGAGAGGCCTCCAGCTCCATGTAAGGCACATTTTTGTGCTGAGTTCAGATGTACAGCAGGGAATTAGCCAACGCTCTCCCGCCGGCATGATCAGCTGTATAATACACACACTGTTTTTCTATGTGAGAGAGCCAGAGTGGAGTGCTTTGCAATCCGAGGAAACCACTCTGGGCTGGGGGGATGGGGAGGACACCAGGCCAAATATGTATTAGGACACCAGGCCAATATGTAAGCCATTGACTATGCAAACAAAAAAATAGTACATTTATGAAGCAAACTTACACTTTTTCATAGACTTTTTTTACATTTCTGAAAGAATGCCGTTATAGAGAATAGTTAAATTTGGTTATATTTTGAAATACAAATATATATTTGTCCAAAAGCAAACTATACTTGGCTATTTAGGCTGCACTCCAACCCATACACTTTCATTTTACAAATTTTAAGGGCCAATATAATGGAAAACCACATGTATACATTGTCAGAGTTATAACATATTGTTCACTTCCCTGTCCAAACAGTTCATATATGAAAACTAAGCTGCTAAAACAGCTTTAAAACAGTTTTAATTTCTGTTTTTATGATGTCACAAACCTACACATTTACATATATCTGCCTATTTGACCTACAGCATCTTGCCCGTTTGCATTAAAGTTATAAGTAATGTTTTTGCCTGGAATGCTTTTAAAAAGTGGTAAAATGCAGGACAGCCATTCAGAAAAGAGCTCATTTACATATATCAATGTTAAAGGCACAGTAACAAAACATTTGCCTGCTTAATTGCAACAGTCAAAAAAAGTCTGAAAAAGGTCATGAAAAAATGAATTATGACCATTTGTGGATTATAAACCCACATTGACACCATAAGTGGATTTCACAGAATAGATAAAATATATAAAAAAAACATGGGATGCAGGTCCTTTAATGTTTTATATACCTTAGTGTCTACCCCAGACATCTAAATACTTTAAAGAGCCTATAAAAAGCATATCACTGTTGTCAGACCAAAACCTTGTATCTCCAATACTGCAACTTTACAGGAGAAGAAAAAAACCTATTTTACTTTGAATGTAAGTAAATGGAACCAGACATTTCCTTTGGTCCATTCATCATGATATTTACACACAATATAAAGAGCAAGAGACATTTTCAAATTATGTCAAAAACTCGAAAATGACAAAAATGTGAGATACGAGGTTTTGTTCCGACAACAGCGATATATATACATAAATGCTGGAATTAAAATGAGTTGTTTTTCCTGCTTAGTTTATTTAGACTGTATAGATGTTTATAGTATCAAACTCTTTTATTTCAAAGACAGTGAGGGAATTTTGATTTCCCTTGACCCTTTAAACAGTCTTTCATTTCATAGGTCCAAGATCAACATGGGGAACAAAGCTTTGTCGCATGACAGCGTCTTCGCCTCCGATTCGCCCTCTTCTGAGACTAATGAAGCTCTCGGAGCCTCCCAGGACAGCATCCACGGGAAAGTAAAATCTCTACAGGTATTGCAGAACTTTCTAAATGCATATACTTACTTTTTCTGCATTATAATTTATAGAATTTTCCACCTGAGATTTATGTTTGTTTACCTATAAACAGTTATATCAATGACCTAACCAAGTCCTGTGAGTGGTCATTCTCATGTAGCTGACAGAACGGGCTCAGATGTGTCCAGGGTGTGTATCTCGTCTGCAATCCTCTTCACTTTAATCAGTATTAGACTTGGCACTCCATCGGGCCTTGGTACAAAATTAGCAAGCCTGTACATAAGCCTCTAGACACAAGCTTGATGTGTGCGGTTTTGACATCTTGCATGTAGCCCAATTCAGACAGAGCAGAGTGTATTCAAGGTGACCAATCACAAAGAGACCAAAACAGACTAAAGAATGATCTGAAGACATTTGTCAGAGTGATTTATCATCTGTATAATTAAATATGTCACTTTTTGGATAAAGGATTTTAGTTTTTCTGATTGATTTTTTTATTTCTTTTGTATAGACTACATCATGATTTATAAGCCTGCTGAAACTAATGTCTCCGTCTCCAGAGTGTCTGCTGGCATGAGCAAAATGTGACTGTGGAGTTTTTATGGTGGAATTTGGTCTGAAATTTATATCACAGTGATAGCGACTGTACCGCTAAGAATATTTATTGCATAGCATGTGTAATCTAGAATTTACAATCACTTCAAAGGGTCAAATGGGAAGGTGGTGCCTGGTATAGTTGAGAATTGGGTTTGTTTGTTAATGTTGATCCTTAAGCTTTTTAACTCTAAGCTTCCACCACTGTAGTGAAACCTTGTCTTTCATTCATTCATTTATTCATTCATTTATTTCTGATTAGTCAATTGTTATTAATAAAAAAGTTATATATTCGGAGGATCTGCAAGCTTACATTTACAATGAATAGAAAAACACATAGGTATATGGGTTGACAAATTGAATAAAAATGTAGGGTTAAAAATACGCTTCAGACTTTTAACAAACTTGGACTTTAAAGTAAAATCGTTTAGCTCTGAATGACCCTGTAGTTTAGTTATATTTATTTTATTAAAACAAATGATTGAACATTCCATTTTGTCGCTACCAAAACAATGACACTACTAAAAATGTTTACCAAATGTTTCAGAAGTGACTGTTCTGTAGTAGGTATTTTAGCTAATTTTGAGCATAATTTAGAAACACTACCCAGTACATGATGAACAAACACAGTTTTATTTATATATATATATATATATATATATATATATATATATATATATATATATATATATATATACACACACACACACACACACACACACACACACACACACACACACACACACACACTATATTTTTCTTAAAAAAAAGAAAAAAGAATAGTTCAATTTAAAAAATGTGTTTCTGTAGTGATAATTCTTAATGTTGCACGCTGACTTTCAGACTTTGGGACACACTTACTTCAAAATAATGAGGATCTAACTGCTCACCATGTGACCATGAGGGACAGGGATGAAGTCTCCCTTCCTGCTTTAAAATGCAGGGGTGTGGCTAAAAATCATTCTCCATCTATAAACAGATACTCTGGGTTTCGGTAGTACCATGAAAACACCGCACAGCATATTTTGAGTTTTATATATATATATATATATATATATATATATAATATAGTGTGTGTAAATATGTATGCATGTATTGGAATTTAGGAGTTATGGTACTTGGGACTGACACCTCCTAATAGAAAGTACCCTATAAGTGATGATGGTGTCATCTATACACATTGTCAGTTACTGCCTTGGGTTCAAACAGATAATAATATCATTCTTGTAAAAACAGGTCTGAATATTTCATTGTAGGGCCGTGGTTTGAACTAATGTAGTAGTCCGAGGAATGATTGTCTTCATAGAGTTAATGTTTTGCTCCACAGCTGCAGCTGAAGCAGGCTATCCGGCTGGGCTCTCCGCCGGCAGCAGTCTCCACAAGGAAGGGTGAGGATGCCGGCACTCTGTCGGAGGATGATGGTCTGCCCTGCAGCCCCCCAGAGTACACCACCCTCCACACCGTTCTGGCCACTTCCTCTCAGAGGGTAAGGCTTCCTGCTGCCACAGCTGCTCTCTGTGAAAGTATTTAAACAAATGTTTTGTTGAGGTTGATTTTTCCTCTTAACACAAACATAAGGCATGTTTCCTGTCAGAAGTAGGGATGGGCATTTTTGTAAAGCATTATTTGGAAAAAAAAATTCTAATACCAACATCGCAACAAAAAAAAAGGAGTATAGGACTCTTTAGTCTACAGGCTACCGCAAACTGGGTGCATCGAGCGGACGTCACTCAGCACCTGAATATTGCTGTACTGTATTAAACCCAGACCCAGATGCAAGTAAATAAAAACCCAGTGCATGATGTGCCTTGAATTACACAAAGAAAAGTATCTGAAGTCTTTGGTAAACAGACAAATGCCAGTCATCTGTTTTAACCTCATCTAACGTTAGGAGTCTAGTCACTTCAGACGTTTGTATGATTGTACCTTTTCACTGAAAAGCAGCAGGTTAATGAAGAGTTTGTTAGCTGATACTAAACTTGATGAATTCACTAAATGATTTTGAAATTATTACATGAAATTCATAAGTAGAGTGTAAAATAAAGCTTCATGTTCATCGATGCATGTCTATGAAGCTTTCTATGTGCTGTAGCTGTGCTTTGTACCTTCAATTCTGGCGTCACCGCACATTTCATGTAGCCAGCTGCAGTAGTCTTCAAAAATTCCTAGCTGTGCACAACTCCCAGTTCTCTCTACTCCTGCCAGATTGACTCTATCTCCTACTCTAGACTCCTAGACTCACTTCATTTATTAAGGCAGCACCAGAGCCACAGATACAAAGTTATTATGAAGATTAAAGCATCAGAACTTTTTTGACCAAAGTTTACGTTTACAGCAGCTGATGATTACTGCTGGAATTCAATAGACAGAAGAACTTGATTAGGCTAGCAGGATAGTGCTCTGGCATGTTCGCCTGAAAATGAAGTCGACAACCTTGAAGAGTTGACTCCAGGCATTTCGACTCATGTTATTGGTCAAGAGTCATGCCCACATCAGTCGAAGAAAGTCTTTTAGAGTCAGCTTCCCATCTCTAGTGCTTTCTTTGGACTAAATTGAGACCAAACCATAAAACTCTACACTGTCCTCTGGTGGAGAATGGAGTTCAAAAATCACATTTTTCATAATCCCTTAAACGGTCAGGGCCTGTCGGCAGGCCCAAAGATTTATTACAAACTTCTTTGACCTAAGAATAGCTCAGTCAGTTTGCTCAGTCCCTGTACTTGCTGAATAATAAGCCTTGGTATGTAGTAAGCCTGGGATTTAAAGGGTTAAATATGAGAATGTACAAAGAGAAAAAAAAAAAGTAAATGTAAAGATTTTTAAATCTTTCACGATCATTCGAAAATTCCCCAGTGGAGCCGCAAAGCTAATGTTGCTAATGACGAATATACCCTAAAAATTAGCATCCTGCAATCCGCATGCCTAAACCACAGACACTATGAAATGTAACCAGTTGTTGAATCGTCTGAAGTACTTTTCATGTGGTTTGAGGCACTTTATGACATGCTGTAATTAAAAAAAATGATGAAAGTTTTATCATATCATATGTTAATATGGCTGGATATTTGCATGCATGTAATTTAATTCCTTTCACTTTTACCTGCTGTGTCTCCAGTGCAAACTGAACTAGTATTCTGACCTCATTGGCCTTATTAGTGGAAAATGCACTTTATGTATTTTGTAATTCACCTTCATCACAAAAGCTGCAGATTTGTAGTTCTGACCAGTACCTCACAGCAGTTTCTAGGATTTGATTGGCTGAGACAAAGTATATATTCTGTCATATCATTATCTTTATCTTTAGCAGCACACACTGAAAGTACCCCATGATCAGCGCGTTCGGCGGCAGTGGTCAGGCATGTGAGTGTGTCAGGCTCCCGGCAGCGTGTGATAGTATCTGACATCATGGGGCCTGAGTGCAGAGACAGGAAGCTCCCTGCTGAGTTGTCTAACTGGATTAAGCCTGGTGCTTGTCCTCACTCAGCTTTGGGCCCTGCTCCTTGTACCTGTCTGCTCTCTCCATTCATGTCCTTGCTGTCATGGACACCATGTCCCTGCCTGCCCTGTGTAGCTCACACGCAAGCCAAACTAGAAAAGCTCACCATTAATTCACATCAAAGAGCACAGTACTGGTGCTACATTTAGGCTAGTGTTGCTGACCAGGGAACAACTATCCAACAGCCGGATCCCAGTCCAGTAATAATTTATACCTTAAAACATCACAGACTCCTTTTTTCCGCCTCTAGCAGTAAAGAATCAGGCGTATAGTACCAGGCATGCTGTACAGTCCGGAGGCCTGCAGGGGCCTGCCATTATTGAGGGCCACACTTCAGGTCCCTGGTCTCGAACTACACAACTTACGTGATAGTTTCGCAGTAGTTATTAAATAATATGTCTGCAAGTGAAGGTGTTAAAGTAGTGCTTAAAATTTGTTAGTCAGAATAAAGATGCTCTCATTCACATTAAAAAATATTTGACACTCCCCAAAGATCATGTTCCAAAAATGTGGAAATAATCCAAAACAGCATGTTTTTAGAAATACACTATTTAGTAAGATTTAAGGCAGATTTAGTAAATAAGACGCTGATTACTGACACTCTGCTGACATTTTGTGTAGGGGTGGCCAATTTGGCGCGATATTTACTAAAAACTCTCATGCAAATTAATACGGGTGCAACTTTGTAATTAGCTTATGACCGATCGAGGATAACCCACTGTTTGGCTCACATGCTTTTTGAAAAGAAAGCCTGTTCATAACAGGGAGAACAAGAAGGTTTTTGCTTCTCTGTTTCTGTTTCAAGTTGTGACTTATTAGCATGAAATAATGACTTTTACTGTTCATTTAAAGTAATAATTAGAGGCAAATTGAACATATTTTGCACTGTCGCGAAGTCCATTTTGGTGTTTAAAAAAGAAAAAAAAAAAGGTGGCTGTTTTACTAAATAAGCACGAAAGGTCTTCAGCGCCCATGAAAAGATCAGGGCGGTCAGGGTTTACGTGTGCCTTTGCTTCATTGCATATGTATTTTTGGGACTTTCCTTTTCAAAGTGCTAAACACACACAGGAGTCTTTTACAATGAAGCACCTACACCCATTTACCAAGGCTGATAGTAAGTACTGACTGTGCATCTAACGCTTGTGAAAATCTTGTCTTATTTTTGGTGGTAACTTTTGTTTTTGCTCAGAGTTTTTCAAACACTCACAGTATTTGCAAACTCACAGTATTCTTAGTGTGAAATAGCTTTAGATAAGTAGTTTTAGGAAAATGGTGTTTTAAACTGCTTTTTGACTAAACGATTGTTAAAAGCCTATATTGAGACTCTTTGACTCTGTAATCCCAGCTTTACTAAAACTACTCCTCACTTTGTTGCTGTGGCTTGTGTGGTCATCACATCAGCTCATCACATCATCCAAAAAAAGAAAACTTCAGAACAGAAAGGTAGACAGTAAAATGATGTTTCTCGTTTCTCAACAAGTGATAACTTTTTTCCACTTGGTAAGTCAAAAGGTCTTGAAAGAAATAAGACAGTATTTCGAACTAATGAGCCACAGATTAAAGCTGAAATAGATGGATCTTTTTTTCCTTCCTACCTGGCTTTCATATAAAAAGTATGTGAGCCAAACACATGGTTATATTTCCCTAACGATATGTGGTCTAAGCGTCTATGTCTTAGTAGATCCCTGCTGAATTGGCTGTCCCCACCAGACTGTCGCTAATTAGTACCTCCCTTAGTAAATCTGCCAATTAGTTGAAAAAGTAAATTTATGCTCTTCATGAAAAGTATAATTTCAACAAAAGCAGTAATTTTGTGAGGCGTTATATAGACATCATTTCTTATTTTGACTTTCTTTTGAAACATGTTTGTTTTCAGTGTGATAAGCAGAACTGTGCGATACTGTAAAATCCCTGTTTAATTTAACTGATCAAATTTGAGGTTAAAATCCACAGTAATCCACAGGTCACAGTAATTTGGAAAAAGAAGATGGTTAAAACCTTTTTTCAGGCAACATCTGCTTTTAAGACACACTGATGAGTGTCGTAACATATATAGAAAATGTTTTTCTATATCTGAACAGTCTGGATTTATGTTTTTATATCAGAACAATGTGACATGGCAAGTGTTTATTTTTAAATGTGTCCAAAAAGCTCTCTCTTTCCTCTAGCACAAACAATGGTGGCCATGTTAGCACCATAAATAAAACAGGCTTTACATTGGTGTTAAATAATGTATTTGTAATCATATATAAGTCTTCATATGTCAGTGAAGTTCATCATTATAATAATCTCCTCCCAGTATTTTGTGCACTGAATGAGGCAGAAGAACAAAATAGCAGCGATTGCACCTTTGGCCTTCTAACTTAAGGGCCATTGCGCCTATTTACGGGACGTGGCCAAGCGTCACAGGCAGGACAGAGAGCTGGCCGGGCTGAATCAGTGGGCTAAGTAGCTGATGATACTCACCTATGTCTTATAGCCATCTCTTTCCTCAGCCGGTGGCCAGAGAGAAGGAGACCAGTGAAGATGTGAAAGCAGAGCTGAGCTGAGCTAAGAAAGCAAAGAAAAGAAAACCTGAAAAAACCCAGTGAGCATGTTGTCTTATGTTGTCTGTGGGCTGTTGTGTATAAATAAACGCAGCCCTCCGTCTCCACACCTGCTCCCAGTGTCCTCACACCTCCCACCCTTCAAAGTTGTTACAGCAACAATCTTTTAAACTTCAAAATAGGGTTTATTGCAGTGAAAAAAGACCCTTTGTGTTCAAAAGGTTATAGAACCTGCTCATCCAGTGTTTCTTCTGAAACCAAGGGTATCAATAAAAAATTGCCACATGCTTGCTGCAGTAACAGCCTCTGCTCTTATGGGAATAGTCTACCTGGCACTTTGCATTGGACATGGTGACCCTAGGCTCATGTGTGGCTGTTCTGCTGTATTGGCAGTGCTTTTCTATGGACAGTATACAAGCTGTGTGTGCTGTGCATCAATGAGCCCATCTTGAAGTAGTGAAACTCACCTTAAAAATAGTGTCTGGATGCTTTTTGACATGTAGTGTAGGTGGCATGGGCAGCTGGAATAACCTCTCTTACTGTTCTCTCTCTGCAGTCGTCTGGTGTGGTCCAAAGAACCAGCTCCCTTAGCCTGGAGGGAACCGACAGCGATGATGATCAGGTAACGTACTCCTCAAAGTCTCAACTAAAAGACCCATTTGCCATAACGCTCAACTTAAAGGCTCCAAAATAGGTTTTGGCTTGTTTGTAGGAAAACCCATCATTGGTATGGATCATTGATGTTATGTGAATATTCTTTAAAATGTATCTAGAAATTGGGCAGCGTTCTGAGGAAGGTCCTAGAGCCCATATGACTTTGAAGCAAAGATTTGCCCATGCATGTTGGTGGTCAAGGCCATGCACAAATATTTTGTGGGGAAGGGGTTTAAAAAGGTAACTCATAAATAAATGAGACTTTATTTAATATGCAGCATATGGCAATCTAATCTTTTTCAGTGGTAGGTAATTGTAGTGTTAGTAAGTCTTCCATAAAGCAGCCCGAATCTTTGCATTTCTGCCAGCGCTGGGAACCGAACCCCAGACACCAGAGTACAGGGCTTCTACTCTGCGTAGACGATTAGACATGAGCCATCATGAATTATTACTGTCTTTAAAAAGCCCATGTTTCTTCGAAAAACTTTGTTCAAGATCCATTTAGGTTTAACATGTTATTGGTGTCCCTTGCCACCAAAATTACGCTTGGTTAACCACAGTTAAAGAGACCTTATCTGGACATTCAGTGGAATTTCCAGTGCTGTGGTGGTGCTTGCACAAGTAATCTAAAGGAGGTACATGAGCGATGAAGCTTGTTGGACCCAAGCCAACACACTAGCTCTAGCAAGTCTGGCTCAAAGGTGAAATACACCATATTTTTCAAAATTTCTGCACAATTCAATAATTAAGATGTAAGTCATTCAGAGAAATTTGATGTGACATGTTGCCAATCTAGAGAATCAGAATTGTTCCCACGAGTGGTGTTAGGAACCCATATGTCTGAAATATTTAATGCCTGTCAAAGCCACCTTGCAAAAAGTTGTTATATGAAATGCTTATAAATGCATCGTCTACTGCCAGAAACATTGTTGTACGAATGTTTTGAGAGAAACTTATAACATACCACATATTTTTTAAGTATGTGCATGGTGCACAGGCACATAGGCAAAATAGGACCCCAAATTGTGTATTTTTTTATGCATAATTTTCATCAGAATTACATAGATAAACTAAGAAGGCACATCTCCACTGCTGGTGTCAAATAGGAAATAAAATCATTATGTTTGCACTGTAGACATCGCAACACCTGGTTCCTATTACCACCACTGTAAAGAAATCAGAGTTGGTACATTTCTCTGCAGTGAACCACTTCACATCAAACTCTTTTGAATGACCTTGCCTTACATATCAGTAACCGAATTAAGCAGGAATTTGAAAAAAATGGTGGGATTGCCCTTTAAGTGTGCATCACAGTAATGGATCCTGAATAGCAGCAGATACTGTCTTTAAGATATAGATGGTTTACCAAGAGGACACTTTTAGAGTGTGAGGGCACGGGCTCAAGCCCAAACCTACGCCCCCAGGGGTGTGTCTGTGCAGGTGTTTGATATTACTGACCTTTATATTTTCTAAGTTTCTGATTTTTTTGGATCCTCTTTATCATTTTTTACAGCTGAAAGTGTGTTCTACGGCATCGCTCCAAAAACCCCTTTAGCACCTCTGTGTTAAAGTACATCCTCTCACAAACAAAGCCCTTTATTACTGACAGTTTACACTTTATAACACTTCATAAATGGGATTATTTTCGTGAGGTCTACCATTAGACTGACAAAAGCATGTGTAATGTGATGAAACTGAGTAATCAAATGCTCGACTTCATACGTAAGGTGGTGTAATTTTCTCCGCATGACATGCTTGTAAATCCATCCTGTAATATAATGTAGCATCTTATGTGGCACAGGGCTCCACATAACCCCCCAACATTCTCCTCCCCAAACACACTCACCGCCTACAGGGCACTGAACATTTCCAGACTCTCAACGATGGGACTAAACACTTTCACAGAGTGAGCTGTGTGTGAGGTCAGCTTAGGTACACAAATCACACTGACAAACAACGTATTGACTCTGAGAAGAGGAATCCGAGCGTTTGGAGGCTGTTATTATGTGGTTAATGGCTGCAGCTAGATGTGGGCAATTACAAGGCAGGGAAGAATGCTGGTGGGAGAGGAACCAGGGGAGAAAGGCAAGCGTCGTAAATGCAGTGGAGCTTTTTAAAGAAGCAGTGTGTGTGTCTGTGTCGTGTTTGTGTGTACAGTGCTGCAGAAGTCAAAGACAGACCTTCATTTAATTCTTTCCCAGTCAAAACAGCCATGAAGTAGAGGCTCATTTTCAATATATCGCTGCTGTCGGAACAAAACCTTATATCTCTATTTTTGTATTTTTTTCACTTTTTGACCTAATATAAAAACACCTGTTGTCCTTTACACTATGTGTAAATTTTGGGATGAATGGACCAAGAGAAACAGCTCCAAATGTCTTGGAAAAATTCTGGTTCCATTGACTTACATTAAAAGTAAAGTAAGTTTTTTGCTTCTCCTGAAAAGTTACCATTTAGGACATACAAAGTTTTGCTCAACAGCGATAGATTTCACATACTTCACAGAAGCCTTAACTACTAAATGTAATATCACATGGTTTGTTATTTAATGTCCACTTTTTTCCTTATTAGAGCCTCCATTATTTTCAAGAAATCTGCAGGGATCTTCAAAGTTCAGTTTTGAAGTTGGTTGTATTCTCTGCTTCTCACAATCCAAGGACTAATTACAAATTTAGGCTCCTCAGACCATAAAACCTTACCACACATCTCAGATCTTTAGTTTTGGTGTTCTTTCTTTGTTTCATCTATTTCCTAAGAAGTAACAACTTCTTAACAGCTGCATGTCCTTTCAGACCCATGGTGTTGTTGTCTTCTTACAGTGAAAGATCTGAAAAAAGAGTGCAGCTTGATTTTCTCCTGTCTCTCAAAGATCAAAGCACTGTTTATATGACATTTTTGGCAACCTACCAGGTCTTGTATGGTTGCGGGACTCGTTTTCTCTATATCATCTAACTCCAGTTTTGGAAGCTTATTTTACTTTCCCCCAATCGATATGCAAGTTTTTTTCTCAAATTGACCACAAACAGTTACTACAGCAAGGTCCTGTGCAGGGATCATGCATTCTCTGCAGACGTATGATTACATGATATCTAACTGACCACACATCTTCAGCGAAAATAAAACAAAATAAATGTATAAAAATAAATTTCCTCAGAGGCAAACTTGTAGTAGCTAATACTGCACCTTAACCCTTGTGAGGTGTTGGGGTTTTTCATTTTTTCTTTTTCTCCTAAAAAAGAATAGTGTGTACTTAATGGCTGTTTTGACTGGAATCTAAATAAATGAGGGTTGAAAGGTTGACGTTTGCAGTACTGCATGTATCTGTTGCTATGTAGTAGTTTAAGTACTATAATGTTGAGTGCTGTTGGAGCATTCGGTGAACATAACTCCTGAGTGTATTTGTATTGAGTGTAAAGTTGTAGTGGGTCTGGGGTGATACTGTATCAGTGCTGTGTTATCAGTGGTATTCCAGCCAGCTCAGAATAGGCAGGTCAGCATTTATAAATCTGCTTTAAGTTTGTCTGTCTGACATTTTTTTTCTAAGCTAATTTTGCACAGTTGCTAAATTCCGACACTTGGGTTGCTGATTTTCAAATAGTTGGGACAAAAGTCCGCCCCCTGGTAATCAAAGAATGAATAAACATCTATAAATTATCATTCTGGTCTCTGAAAGGCATGCATTGTGGTGTAAATGTTATTGAGTGTTACTGAAGTGTCTGTGGTGCAATAAGAACATGAAGTAAATTAAATTATGCAGAGCTTTTTGATTTTCACTCTTCTGTTTGTGCTCTGTTTTGTCAGACAGTCGAGCGGGGAATTCCTACAGCACTAGATTAGATTTTCTCTTCCAGCATGTGACTTTGCCGTGCTGCTGACCACAGAGACACACACGTTCTGAAAGAGACTCCAAAGCAAACTCCGATCCACACACACACACACACACAAACACACACACACACACACACACGCTCTATCATAATGAGACCTTAAAATAGGTGTCATGTGTTTTTGTTTTATGTTTTTGAGCCATCAGATGCAACCGAAGATTTAACGGCTAACACGTGTGGTCAGTTTGAAAATGCATGTCAGGGGTTCTTTTTCACAGTGCACCTTTTGGGGTGAAAAATTGAAAAATATCTGTGCCAACATGCCCATCCTCTGCCCCCCCACCCTGCAACACACACACACACACACACACACACACACACAGCAGCGCACACATTAAAGAAAATACAGAACAGAAATCAAATAGAGGTCAGTTAACTTACTGGCCCTACATTCCTTAGCACTTCACCAAAAACCCAAAAATCTCTAACTGGACACTGATGAATGCTGCAAGTTGAATGGTCAGTCAAGACCCTCTCTCGGTAGCAAGCTCGCCAAAAAGAAATTCCATAGTCAACACTGGCCTGTCTTGCTTGGTCTGTATTTGGGGCCGAAGCTTGTATCCACTCATCAAAATGAGTTTCCCTGTGTTTGATATGGTGGTTGGTTAGTGTAGTGGTTAACACCTCTGCCTTCTATGCTGTAGACTAGGGTTCAATCCCCCACCTGGGTAAGCACCCTACACTATACCAATAAGAGTTCTTGGGCAAGACTCCTAACACTACCTTCGCCTACTTGTGTAAAAATGATCAAACAGTCGCTCTCGATAAGAGCGTCAGCCAAATGCCGTAAATGTAAATATGGTATATAGCCTTTAGTGCCACTCTCATGACCCCCCCCTGGAACTGTGTCCTGACCCCCAGGACAAGAACCCCCTATTTAAAGTATACTGTAAATGATGTGATGTGTATTTGCTTCATTTCAGTGCTGACACAGGCTAACCTAATACCAGTCATACTGTAGAGTCCAGAATCATTAGAGATAAATGGGCATCCAATAGCTGTAGAATGATGGGCAACTACACAACAACAACCAAGCATTTCTTTTCATCCCATTTATCTTTATTGTTTAGTTATTTCGTATGAGCTTCACTACAGTTTGTTTTTGTAAAAACAAATGTATATGACTTATATGAGCCATACATTATATAGCTTTTTTTGTCGTTCTCCAGTCCGTGATGAGTTTTTGCGCCGTTCTGTCACACTGTTCTGTCTCTACTGCTACAACGCCCATATGAATAACTGAAAAATAGCATAGCTCACTGTTGTTATGCGTGCCCAGTCGCACTTTGACTGAACAAACCCTACCCTGCAGTCCTTAGAAAAGTATAATGTAGTGTCTTAGTCTCCAGGGTATATTTTGGCTTGTCCATCTGATGTACGTGACCAAATCATAAGCCAAATTATTCAGTAACTGCATGAAATAAATGAAAATTTTTATTTTACTTTATTTTTTTTGTAAAAGCTCCCCTCACATTACTTACAATTTACTGCTGAAAGCCAAAAATCTTAGATGCTCTTTGTATTATTTTCTAATAGAGAGCAGTTCACTGAAGAGACGCCGTCTGTTTATAGTTTAGAGCCCAGATTTGGGGAAAAACGGGTCGACTTTCAGTAGAAAAACAAACTGAGTTCAGCTTCTTTTATTATAAGGGTTTAAAATGACATCACCGTCTATTAGACTGGAGAGAAGAGCTACAGCCTCATACGACGCCCAGCTTCTGAATGGAGCTGATGAAATATGAAAGTTATAAAGAATATGACGAAGTGCGTTTTGGAACCACCGGTGGTTCCAAGGAGCTTAAGAGGTTAATAAATAACTGTAAAATATATGATGTATATCTTGTAGGTGGATTCTGTTGTGGAGTTTGTGAAATTTGCAGAAATAAGTGATATACTGTGGTCTCTTTGGCTCTGTTTACATTTTGGAGGGTCAGTTCCCTGGCAGGAACGTCACTTGTTATTATAATAAGAATCCTTCAGGCTATGAATACCGTTGTAAGCCTCTCTGGATGTTTTTTTTTCTTAATACCATAAAATATTTATGTAAATGTAATGTGTGTTTTCAGTAATTGTCATGTCTGACTTAGTTATAGCTATGAAATATTAATCAATTACTCCTGTTTGGAGGTTTAAGCTGTTTTATACACACTGCACTCATTATATTGCTGCTGTCAGAACAAAACCTTGTTATCTCCATTTTTTATTGTTTTTCAGTATTTGACACATACTGTATTTGACACAATTTGAAAATACCTGTTGTTCTTTATATTGTGTGTAAATTTCATGAAGAACGGACCAACAGAAACGGCTCAAAATCACTTGGGGGGAAAAGTCTGATTCCATTGACTTACATTAAAATAAAGTTTGTTTCGGAGACACGAGGTTTTGTTCCGACACCAGCAATATGGGTCGCTTTAATTTGCATTAAAATGCAAACAAAAATAAATAAATACAGCAAATTGGTATTTCTATTCATATTAGTCACAAGAAGGTTTTAATTATTAGTCATTCATTAATTACATATTGATGAAGTAATACTGAATGAGAAGTCTGCAATTCCTCACTGTTATAACTACATACAACTTAATAATAACTGAATAAGATGACATGTAATAAGAAGTCTTTACTGAATACTCCTGCTACCCACTTCAGACAAGCTGCCCACACCCCAGCTACCGCCACTTGCCTTCGACTAGCTGCCCACCCTATAATGAATTTTTCATGGACTCCCAGCTATTACTACTACTAATACTACTGCTATTAATATTAGTAGTATAATAACTCTGTAGGTAGTCTGACCAGAGGAGAATGGGTCCCCCCCCTTGTGAGCCTTGGTTCCTCCCGAGGTTTCTTCCTTGGCTCTGAGGGAGTTTCTCCTTGCCACTGGCACCCCTGGCTTGCTCACCTGGGGGTTTTACATTCATGTTAAAACTTTGTCTTTTCTGGAATTCTGTGAAGTTGCTTTGTAACTACATCAGTTGTAAAAAGCGCTACAAATACATTTGATTTGATTTGAATTGAATAATACCACATTTTCCATTATTTCTGAGGGAAACTCAGGATTATGAAGGATTCCTGCACCAGCTGAGTGTTTCTCTTAATGATAGAGGTGGTGGGAGGGGACGATATAACCTGATATATTAATGATTAATATTAATTTTCCTCTGCCATTGGTGGGCAGCGATGTAATCGAAAATCAGACATGCAAAAATCACTCCATTGTGATGAAAGGCTATGAGAAAACTAAGAAAATGGTCTTAATATGACCTGTGAGATGAGCTTGAGGTGAAAAAGGTCGCTTTTGACGTCTCCCACACATACTGTAACTAGGCTATGAACTTTTGCTCCGAGAGCTCTGCTGTGCCCTTCTGATCATCGGTGCATTTCAGTAGGATTTATCATGTGTTGTTTCACTGCAAGGGTTGCCATCAAAGTTGTGGTTGAGGTCTAAGCTGCATTCCGGCGGCTCGCCGTGGCAGTCTTACTGTCTGCTGCTCTGCTAGAAACGGGTTATTCCAGCATTCTGAGGTGCAGTGGCTGCCAAACTGAAGCTAGCCACAGCCCCGACTCGCAGCACAGCCTTTTCACTGCCCATAGCCATCACACAGTCATGTGACCCCACAAGAATAGACAGCGTGCTGCTTTTTCCCTTCAGTTATAATTGTGGATTGCAGTGTAGCAATTATTGGTTGCTGCATATGAATGACTGCACAGATGTGCACCGTGCATACTTCGAAGCTGACTTTAACCTTATGGATGGTTGTTTGACCCTCCTCTACCTACTACTACTGCTTTAATTCACTCTCAGCGTTCTCACAGAGACTATTCTGCTTATGGTCTGTTAGACCGACAGTTATTTTCCTGTTTTCCAGTGCTGGATGTGACCTCACAAGTGCCGCTCATTTGAATACAATAAAAGAGACGGTGCCATCTAAACAAGCCATTTCAAAATGTGTGAAAGAGCAGGGGTGGTCAGTATCAGTATTAAAAAGGGAATTCCACCAATTTCTGTGTAATTAAATGCTTACAATTTGAACAAAGTCATTCAGGGTGATTTGACGTGAAACACGATATTCTAGAGAAGGGGGGGGCGCTTTGGGTGCTATTTTACATCACAACACACTGCACGTGGCCAGCGTAGGGTTCTCCTTTAGCAGCTGTAGCCAGTCAGCAGCCTGTCCATGTTGTCTACCCTCTCTCTCTCTCACACACACACACACACACACACATACACACACACACACACACACACACTAACAGCAGGCCATGTAGAAGGTGAAGAGTGAAGGACACAGCACTTCCACACTTTTACTCCCTGTGGGTTCAGCCCAACACCACATGTGTAATCTAAATGTGTAGGGGGTGAACAGAGTGAAGACACTGAAAATTAGTCCCACAGACCCCAACACCACACAAGGGTTAAGGTGCAGTATTAGCTACTACAAGTCGGCCTCTGAGGAAATGTATTTATTATATATTTATTTTGTTTTATTTTTGCTGAAGATGTGTGGTCAGTTAGATATCATGCAATCATAAGTCTGCAGAGAATGCATGATCCCTGTTCAGGACCTTGCTGTAGTAACTGTTGTGGTCATTTTGAGAAAGCCTCTCTCTATAGGTGATGGATATTAAGCTGTTGTCTGTAAAATCAGGTTGAAAAAACTGTACACAATTGAGTACTTCATGTTTAATGAAAGGCTTTCTCACACCTCCAGCCATTGGTGATGATGTCTGACCACAGCATGCCGACTTTACTGTTTACACAGCTTGACAGACCTTTTTGTTTTTCCTTTTGTTTCTCAAGAGGAAATAACTCAAGACACCAGTCAGAGTTGAGTAAGCTGAGAGGAAAGAGTCTGCTTTTTGTCCGCTGAGGAATTTGAGTTTGGAGTTTCGCATAAACTGTTGGATGTTTAGAGCTTTCACATGAGGAGAAAGAGCACTTTAAAAAGCTATTCTTAGCCAAGTGTGACCTTAAAGCAAAAACATGTTACTGTATGTCTTGGGTGGTTCACCGTGGGAAGGAAATGAATGAACTTACCCACCTATTCCTCACAGTATGGCAAAAGAAAGGCTATATGCCAAAGGATGTGGCTTATCTACTAATTTAAATAGTTTAGAAGCGTGTAGTCTCTAATAATCTCATGAGCTCCTCTGACTCACTTGTGTGTATATATAAAGTGTTTGTTTTTGTGAGTTTGATGCACCACAAAAGCAAAATTACCACTTTTCTGGATAATTAAGTGCTCAAACATACAGTACCAGTCAAAAATGTGGAAACATGTAACTGAATGTTTTTTTTTCTTTGACTTCTTGACATTTTGATCTAAAAAGTATGATTTACCCTTTAATGTTCATATTTAATATATATATCAACCTGTACTGCAGTCTGGTTGGAGTCCTTCGAAAAGCTTTCTCTGCACCAGTAGTCTACCATCCGATTGATGCTGTGCTAAAAGTGTTTATGGAAACAAGTATCATGTTGTTAAACACGTTATGAGGTAACCAATGGTTCAAGTGTTCCAAAAAAATAAATAAATCTGTCAAATGCCTCCCAAACAAGTTTTCAGCAGTCAACAAGGTCTCAGAATGAGTGGGTTCTTCTTTAAGCCTGTTGAGAAAGCTTCTCTTGTAGCTTTGCTTGAGAGACTGCCAAGAGTGTGCAAAGCTTCATTAAGGCAAAAACTTTTATGTAACTGAGTATGTTTGTCCAAACCTTTGGCTGGTTCTGGAGATAATTCTCTGCCCAATTCATTTTTTTTAACTGCAATTTCAAGTGTGTGTTGTCATATGACGGGTTGATACTTTATCAAAGACTTTAATACAGTATTTCATTAAAACGACGTGTTTTATGCTGAAGTTGATTATGCAGAGAGTGTGACTGTTTTCCTCTGGTTGTCTCTTCCTCTCTGCTTCTGTTCATCTGTATGTAGCTGTCTTACGGAGCCTCATCTAGGCCGGGAACCCCGCAGGCCTCAGTCCCTGTGGACTTCAGTCAGCCGGCCAGCTCGCTCTCCTGCCTGGATAGCTCTGCGGCTCACCATCGCATCGCCGTCAAAGCCAAGGCCTGCGCTAAGAGGAAGCCTGCCAGCGTGAGAAATCCCTTCCGATCCCCTCATTCACTCACTTTGTTGGGAGCTGAAGCTCATGTTTAAATCATTTCGTGCACTTTTTGTAGCTGAAAGTGTGGAAGTTAGCTGAAGGTATTTATTAGTTTTGCACACACAAAATTAAAATCAGCCAAGCAGTTTACATGATGGCCAAAAAATGTGCAGAAAATAGACACCCACTGTTTTAAAAACGTTTAAATAACGTTTGTTTTCCGCTGTTGCTTTTCCGTTAAAGTGCCCATATCATGGAATATTGAATTTCCCTCACTGTGAGCACTGTTTAAGTTTCAGCATGTGCTGAAGCTGCTAAAACAGCCTGTTTCGAATTCGCTGTTCTTGTGATGTCACAGAAAACGATCTATTTGCATATATTCACCTACTTGACCTTCAGCAGTTTAGCCCCACCCCTGTTAATAAGGAGTGTTTCAGCTTGGATTGCTATTTGAATGAGGCTCTATACAGACCAGCCAGTCAGAACAGTGTTTGAATTTGCACAATAAATAGAGGTTAGAAAATGGTTTATGTAAAAATCTGTTATAGCTGAGAATGGAAAGAACACTGTAGACATTATAAGAGGACCTTAGGGGGAAAATAATAAATAATAATAATAATGATAATCATTTTAATTTGTATATCACTTTATGCTGGTGGCAGCTCAGAGTGCTTTACGGAGAGGTGATAAAGTTAAACAGTAATGCAAAAATGATGTGTTCATTTAGAATCAGTTAAGAAAATAACAGATCAAATTAAAAGATAAGCAGCATGAGGTAGTTTTCATTAAAAGATATGTTTTAAGGTGCTTCTTAAAAGTGAGCACTGAGCTTGACTGTCTAATGAAAGGTGGAATTAAGCTCCACAGTTTAGAAGCAGATTAATTTAGAGTCCATGTTTTCTGTATTTTACTGAAGGTGTTTGCAGAAGGCCACTATCTGCAGATCTAAGTGGTGCTTTAAGGCCATTTAGAGCCTTAGAAACTAGTAGCAGAACTGTAAAATGTATCCTGAACGATACAGGTAGTCTGTGCGGTTCTTCAAAACGAGAGTGATCTCTCTGTTTAGTTTGTGTTGTTTGTGTGGATACTGATGCATTTTGTAGGAGTTGTGTATGTAAATCTAGTATATCGCTGTTGGTGGAACAAAACCTTGTATCTCCATAATGGTAACTTTACAGGAGAAGGAGAGAACCTACTTTACTTTTAATGTAAGTCAATGGAAACAGAATTTTTTACAAGTAATTTTGGGCCGTTTCTTTTGGTCCATTCATCATTAAAATCGCACACAATGCAAAGAGCTACAGATATTTTCAAATTCTGATAAAAACTGAAAAATGGAGATTTATTCCAACAACAGCGATATGGGCCTTTTTAAGAAATCACGCCTTCAAATAATTTGACATAAAATGATGTTTATGCTAATAATTTGTATACACTGACTTTGTTTGACAATGTTTAAAGTTCATACACAAAGCCCTCAAAGTCTCAAAGTAATAGAAACACTGGAAAGGCTTGAGTGCTCATCAGTGACTCCCAACAAAAACATGAAATGTGTTGACTTTGGCATTATGAACAAACAAGTACGGTCACAAATGTCGCAAATGTTTATATGATTTACACAAATTAAACTTGGTTAGTCTTTGTCAAGCTATTGCAGACTGAAAAAGAAAGCTTTGCTCATTTGAATTAAAATATTCTAAAAGGCTTAGTATCCCCAGATTTTTGACAGGCAATGTGTTTGAAATGACTGTCTTTACTGGAGCTGTTTAACCTGCAATCTTAACCTGAAATGCTTCTGTTTAGAGGGAGATGTTACAAAGCAAGAAAAGAGACCTGAGAGAAAGAGTGCTGCTCAAAGACACAGAGGACAAACTGAGAGCCATCAGAACATGCACTGAAGAGGAAGAGAATGAAGGTATCTGATTGATTGCTCTTCTGGAAGACTCATTGAAACCTTGATAACAGAGAAAGATCCTTTCATCAAATGTCTTTGGCTAGCACAGTGGTTCTGGAGTGTTTTACTTGCTCTTATGCACCTAATTCACCTTAGGAGGGGCTTGTTAGGTAGTTAATTAGTTCAGTAGTTTAGTATTAGATGTGTTGGGAGCAGGGGAAGCTCTAAAATGTATCAGACAGTGGTACTCCAGGACCAGAATTGAGAACGACCGGTGTAGTAAACTCGAACTAACAGTCAAATTTTCCATCAGCTGATGTTTCAGAGGTTGTAGAGGAGGTCGATGAAGCGCAGGAAGAGTCTCAGCCAAGCCCAGCCATGCATAATGAGGACCTTGAAGCCTCTTCTCAAAGCCAAAGAGCATCCACAACATCCGCCGCCTCTGCTGAGACTTCTGAGGACGAGGAGGAGGAGGAGGAACGTTTTCCTGACAAAGATCACGTCCCTGACTCCAAGATCCCAGAATCCTCCTGGGAGAAGCCAGTGACTCTGGAGCTCCAGGCTGATGACTTCCTGCTGGATGCTGGGTGTGAGGTTGTTTCAGAGGAGCAGGGGTCACTGCTGGAGGAAGTACTGAGCTCCCTGAAGGGTCCCCTTACGTCAGGCTTGGTACTGGAACCCGAGGCCAAGGCTGAACAGATGGAGGTAATGCTCGCTGACCCACCTCCAGGTTCAGACTTCCATCCTTCATTACAATAACTTAGCAATAATAACTCAGTCATTTTGCATTGGGGTTCATGTAGTTACTGAATAACAAGCCCTTTCATGTTGACATATTTTACATGTTTTCATTTTAAAGAGAATTTGGTCTCTGTAATAGTTACTGAGTGGTAAGTCAGAATAAACCAAATGCATACTTTTTGTCACTAGTGACCTCATTTCCCCTCCCCTGGTGTAGTAATTCTCTAAATTCATTGTTAAGTTTGGGTTGGAAACAGTTAAATGGAACGGTTTGTTAGTAGGATTCAAAATTGAAAATTTAAACACCAAATAAAAAATTGTCCAATTAGCATTTTATTTTCTTTGTAGTATCTAGACAGATACAGCCAGGCAAGCGTTTTGATTAGTTAGGACTTCAGGAGCTGCAGTGAAGGCCTAATGTCTACAAATTTACCACTAACCTAAATATAAACTGACTGTGAAATTAAACAGTCATGTTTGATTTCCAAACTTTAAGAAGTGAATGAGTCTCTGTCACTTGCTTGAATGGAAAACAGCAGCTGCAGCTCTCTGTTCTCTGTTCATATCAGCCCTATATTTTTGAATGACTTTTTACATTTGTGGCCCAAACTGAAGGCTTTTAATGTTCATAGTTATTAAGTTAGACGCCCATCTCCTTAGCATCCACCAAATATCTTTTTTTAAAATCATTTACCAATTGGAAAATGGCAGAATTGTAAAAAGAAAAGAGATTATGTTAAGTCTTGTCATGTTTTACTTTAGGTGGAACATGTGCTGGATAACCAGGCCAAGAATGACACCCCAGACATCCTTGACTCCACAGATCAAGCCTTAACTCTGAATGAACATGTAACACCAGCTCCAAACAGTCTCTCTGAATCAGATGAACAACTGCAAGAGGTAGAAGAAGCTCCAGAGCAATACAAGGAGCCAGAGGAACAGGAATTTAATGAGGAAGCATCATTTGATGAAGATCAGCAAGTGTCTGAAGTTGAGGTTGAGAAAGAGGAGTATAAGAATGAGGATGAGGAAGACCTGGACGACACAAAATACTTGCAGGAGGATGTGGATGAAGAGATTGAGGCAAAGAGAGAAGCTGTGTCGGAAATGGGTGTGGAACTAGAGGATGAAGAAAATGTGGAAGACAACAGAAATGAGGAACAGGAGAGGGAGACTGAGGAAGATGTAGAGGAGGTAAAGGATGTAGAAGCCGAGCAAGAGGAAGAGGTGGTGGTTGAGCAACACAAACAGGAGGATGCTGATGAACCGGAAGCAGAAGAAGAAAATGAGACCGAAGATGAGGCACGTCCATTTGAGACTGAAGAGCAACATGAGTTTAGAAAAGACATGAGCACTGAAGTTGAAAGCATCCGTGAATTTGAGCAATCAGTTGAAGATGACCTGGTCTCAATGGAGACTGTGGGCCAGCCGGAAGATGTTCCTGCACAGGGGTCAATCGAGCAGCCTTCTTTTGTAGTAACCACCTCTCTTGATCTCAGTCTTCGTAGTAGAGCCTCAGATATCCCCAAGCAGGCTGAGGAGGAGGATGAGCCTGAAAATCTACAAGAGGAGGCCAATGAGCAACAAGACAATCTGGAAGGACTTCAAGAAGAGTCTTCAGAAAGCCCTCAGTTGGCTGATGACCATCAGGAGATACAGGAGCCATCAACCGATAAGCACCACCCAAGCACCGCTGAAAGTCGACCCCGTTTTACAGTCGCTCCTGCCTGGCAGAGGTCACTGTCCAGTGGGTCTGCCAAGGAGCTGTCTTTGGATGTCACAGTCTCTACAGCAGAGGAGGAGCCTATATTCAAAGAATCCCTAAGCACAGATCAGCCTTTTGAAGATGTGAAAGCTGAGGGTCCCAGCAGTCCAGTCCTCACTCAGAGTGTGCCATCCCTCCCCATCCAGAGAGAGATTTGCCAGGTTCATGAAGACATGACCCCAGAGAACCCTTTTGGAGTTCGTCTGCGAAAGACTGCAATTCTGCACCGCTATGCTTCAGAAGGAGAAAGTCCCACTACCGGTTCCACCACAGAACCAGAGCCAGCAGAGACATATAAGGCCCCGATATTGGACCAGCTAGCCAGAAAGCCTGCCTTGCCCAAGAAGCCTGATCAGCTGGTTGATGGTGTGGTGAAGCCCAAGAGAACCTCAGGTAGGATGCCTGCAACATGTTCCAAAAAAGTTGATAGGGGCTAGGAATGCTGTTAAATGTTCATAAAGTATTTTAAATATGTGATATAATCATGTGTGGGTATAAAAGAAGCACCCAGGAAAAGACTAGCACATTATAGGCAAGGGTGTTTTGATTCTCGCCTCTTCGCCAGAAAATGCATCAGCAAATAGTCCAATTTTTGAGAATAATGTTTGCAAGGAGCAAGGATTTGCAAGGATTTTAGGTATTTAACCCTTTAGGGTGCACAATATCATCAGAGGATTCAGGGAAGCAGGAAAAATCATGCACTCAAAGCAAGCCCAAAAACCAGAACAGAATGCCTGTGACGTTCGACCCCTCAGTCAGCACTGCATTTAAAAGCAGCATGTCTCTGTATTGAATATATCCTTGTGGGCTCAGGAGAACTTTAACAAGTGTTGTCAGTAAGCAGTGTTTGTCACAGCATCCATAAATGCAAGTTAAGACTAATATGCACAGCAGAAGCCATTTGTCAACAACAGCCAGAAACACTGCTGACTTCTCTGGGCTCAAACTCATCTAAAATGGACTGAAATACAGTGGAAACGTGCTGACGTCTGACAAGTCCACCTTCCAGACTGTTTAATGGAAATAATAGATAATGGGTTCAAGTTCAAAAGCCAGGATCTGTCATGTTATGGGACTGAGAGGTAGTGCCAATAGCATGGGTAAATTGCACATCTGTTAAGGTACCATTAACACTGACTAATAATTGTGACAGGCCTCCATTTATATCGGTCAATATAAGTAAAGAAATAAATGCATGGAATAATATGGTTGACAGAATCTTGATGACTGTCTAGTGTGGACAGCCCTAGTTGTTTGTGAATATTCATTATCAAATATAGCTTCCGTGTACAAGGATGGAGTTGATGTAATGCTTTTTTGCCATGTTTTGGTTCTTCATACAGATGTGGCAATGGGTAAAGCATCGGTCGAGAACTCTGAGCCTCCAAGCTGGATCTCTGTGGCCAGACAGAAGCAGAAAATCTTCAGCTCTCTGGAGGAATCCCCTGAAATAAAGGTGTGTGCTTCTATCCCAACCTGCAGAATTGCTAAATATGACCTTGTGCACATTGAGGGTGGAAATAATTTTGGGTCTGATCATGTAAGAATCATGGTTTAGTCAGGCTGTATGAAAACCTAACAAATCGTGCTCGTGGCTGAATGAGTTTTTTTTTTCTTTCATCACTGCTTCACTGCATTTAGGCCTTATTATCTATTAACCAACACCTTAATGATGTATTGTCAGGTTTAGACACTTATGCATGTATGTACGGCATGGCTGTAGTCATGCTGTCCATCCAAGCAACACAAACCCAGCTGCATTTGCTGTTTGTTATTCTTCTTAAGACAACAATCAATCATAATCCCACCATTTATATTACACTCATTCTTTCCATGTCGTAACTTGGGAAATATGCTTTGTAGTTAGATCCCTGGGGAATTCCATGAATTCACTTATCTTTTAAATATCTAAACCACAACAGACAATCGACAGTTAATTGTGTGTTCATGTCAGTGTGTTTGACTATGCAAGGCCAGAAAATATCTTTCGTGAACCGTTTCACTTACTCTTCCCTCAAGAATTGTTTTTTTGTAAAATTCTTTTTTTTCTTTTTTTTTTTTTAGGAGGAATTCAACAAAAAGGGTTCGTTGCCTGATTTGTCAAGTCCAGTCACCAAAGATCAACAAAAACCTGTTGCTTCACCTGTCAAAGGTAAAAATGTTGCTCTGTCACCTGTTTTAGAAAACTTAGCAATGCAGGCTTTTAGTTATTGAAGGTTATTCTGTTCAGACCTGTAAGTACACCAGCAAATAACAACAACAACAGAAAGCTTTTATCTGGTTATAGGACAGCTTTGAGGACAGCTTACAGGGTGCCCAATGTGTTAAGACCTGAACTAGAAATAAAGTTGATATTCTGCTGCCCTCTAGTGGACACATGTAGAAAGAGTCCAGCGCTGCTGTTTCCGCTTGCACTGTTGTCTGTGTTGCCATGCAGCAGTTTATGGTAATAGATAATAACATTTTGAATCAATATTATTTATAATATATTATTTGCTGTTAGTGGGCAAATACAACATTTAACAGGAGGAAGGAGGAAAAATATTCAACTATTGCTTGATTGGTACATAATCCAGTACTTATTCATGTGTTATCAAGTCCTTATGCAGATAGCCTTCAAATACTGTGTTACCCTTTAGTTTAAGGCTTCTTACATCAATACAATGTCATTGACTTCATTAAACATCCTGAATGATCTTGCATTTCCAGGCATAAGCTGTTGATAAGTATATTCAATACTAAGGCATGTCTTATTAAGTCACTGTGTAAACAGACTTCAGGTAAAGTATTACTCAAATAACTGTCACTCTATGTAACCTTTTTTTTTTCTTTGACCAGTGTCCTGCTCCTTGGAGATATCCAAACCAGCCTTGGTGGAGAAGGAGAACAAACGGACCATCAGCCACCCGACTCCAGCTCCTCTATCCCAGGATGAGCCTCCATGGCTAGCTCTGGCCAAGAAGAAAGCCAAAGCCTGGAGCGAAATGCCCCAGATTGTGCAGTAGAACCAGACTGGGCAGGCTGAGCCCAGGCATGCCACGCTTCTATACAGAATGTCTGCACACAGATTTTAACTCGTCCCAGTACTCCAAATGTTTCTTTTCACCCTTTTTTGCACAAAAGAACGCAGATAAACACAGACTTGCGGTGGGTGTACGCAATATAATCTGAAACTGATTCACCGTTTTGGCGCCTGAGACTTGGGAATCGGACCCTTCAGAAGAAAGCAATTCGAAAAAAGGTTAAGATATGTACTCCTTTGTCTTTGAGTTACATGTTCAGACCTGACTGTCTACAACGAGGAAAAGATGTAGCAGAGGTTTTAATAGTTCATTCAGAAAAGTTGGTCTTAAAACAGAAATTAAATGTTTTGAATTGAATGTTTTGAATTTTTTTTTTAGCCAACAGTACATTTTCTACCAATCTCGTCTAACATGTTTAAAAAAAAAAGTCTTTCATGAACGTTGTTGCTTTTTTTCACCCAAAAAGAGCAGTTTAGTTGAAAAAGAAAAGAACGACTCTGACTGCTCTTATTATGGAATAAATATGATCATTAATAATCCCAATAGCCTTTGTAATTGTGGTAACACTAATCATATTTGGAAGAAACTGAAGGTGTCTTTGTATTTATTTATCTCTTTCATATATGTTTTATGTAATTTTGTTCTATTTTTGTATTACCTTTACGTGCACAGTTTTGTGACTTGTACATAAAAAATCTTAAGAAAGAGTTTCTCGTCTCCTTAATTTCATCTGCCAGCTTGAAGGAACTATAAATCTACCGAAAAATCTAATTTACCCAGTTTCTTCTGTTATCACAACCCAATCAGCCAGTCAGTCAAGACATGTTTCCTGTCCAGGGTATGGTTTTGCACTGGAACTATGAAGCTAAGGATGTTACTAACATCATTTTGGGTGATACAGACTGTCCTATTATCCTTGTAGCTCTACAGTGAAACTAAAGAAGCAACCTTTGGGCACTTAGTTTGCCTTATCTGGTTCATTTGTTATTACATTCTTAATTACATTTAGTTATTTTGTGGGAAATGGGAGACGTGAATATTGTTCAATAACACATTCATTGAGGGGTCCTTCTGCGTCCCAGTACATCTGTGGCAGCGGGGAACTCTCAGGGCTTATAATTTTGGTGAACTAAAAAAATACGTCTGTGATTTTTAGTTCATCTTTATTTAATATAATGATCATGCTTGCTGTGTTTAAACTCTATGTATTGTGGTACTGCTCTCATTTCATCGTCAAGTTAAATTCTTGAAACAAAATTGTTCAAGCAGGATTTTTTCCCTCTATGGTATCTCCATACAGCCAGGCAAGCTCTCCCATTGGTAAGGTCTTCAGGAGCTGGACGGAAGGCCTAATGTGTCAGATTACCCCCAAATACAATTAGGAACTGACAGTGGAATCAACTAATGGCATTTTGATTGAGTGGACGGAGCCAGTTTTGTGTCACTCTAGACCTAGAAGGCCTAGATAAATCTCTGTGAATACAAGTGGTAGGGGTTTAATTCAGGGGTTCATCCAGTCGATAGAAGAAAACGTTTTCAGGGTTCTTTAATATTGCCACTATAAAACTGCTACAAAGAAAAATATATTGTTGCTGTTAAGAAAAATACGTAGTATCTCCATTTTTTTATGTTATTTGAGCACAGAGGCCTGGAATAAAATCTCTTTACATGTCTCTTCAAATGTCTAAGTTTAGGGTTAGGGTTATAAAAAGTATTGGTGATAACATAATACTACAATCCCATAGGGGAGCTGAACTGAACTGGAGAAGTGAACACTTAACATTAACAGAGGTGTTTTTTACTTTTGTCGTCTGAACTAGAGGCCTAGCTCTAACAGTCACTGCTCTATGGTAATTGCTATAACAATCTTGTTTATTATTATTATTATTATTATTATATGCTGCCCTCTCATGTTTAAAGCCTTCTGATGTCTGGATAATGTATCGCTGAGCTTTGGCAATTATTTATTATGTTTTTTAGCTTATTTTTAAGTGGAGTTAATAGTAATTCCGGTCCTCATATATGTATCAAATTCAAGTCCTTGAAATTTGACACTGAAAAAAGAAACCAGTGGCTAGAATCGGCTCAGTGACCTTCTGCCTAGGCCATAATTCATGACTTGGTAATGTGTAGCTGGCTTTTTTCTTTTTTATTTATTGCTGTGAGACTCAAATGCATTGCCCACTTATGTGTTTTCACCAATTCTTTCTCCTTCAGCACACCTGTGTAGGCATGATCACCTGGATTCTCAACATCCATCGCTGTGTGACCAAGGAGGTCACAGCAAATAAGCAATCCACGCTCAAGTGGAGGACTAGCAGACAGGTCGTCTTGACAATCACCTCTTTTTGTTTGTTGCTTGTTTATTTTCTTCATCCTGAGGTTTCAGTGTGGACTATAATTAGGTGCTACTTAACTGCCATGTATATTATTAGACAATAACAGTGCAGGAGCAACAGACATGTATTACAGGGTGTAACACGTCAACCATTTCTCTTTCATTATCTGCATGCAGACCTTTACATAGCGCTGTATGGAAGCAAACAGATTCTCCTCTCAGCAGGAGGGTGGCGTGCTTCTTTTATTCATGGTGTAGATGAACAGCAAGAGTGAAAAACATGTCTATAAAAATACGAAGCGGTGAGAATTGGGTCATAAAAACAGCTCCAGCACCATCCAAGAGGGGAAGCTCAGTTCAGTCTTTTAAGTTATGCTCTGAGTGAAGCTGGAGCTGTTAATGCTGAGCACTGCTTAGAGTGCAACTTCAGGCACACATCTTTATTATTGTGAACTTCGAACACAAGTTCATCATAACTGTGACCCATATATGATTTCTGTCTTTTTAGGTGCAGCACACTACATTTAAGTGATACAAGTGACAACTTTCCCCTAAATGTAGTTGATAAGCCAAGATACACTATGTAAACGAAAGTATTGGGACACACCTCCTAATTATTGTAGTCTAGATTAACAAACACTGGCAGTGGAATGGGCCATACTAATGAGCTCAGTGACTTTAAACATGGCACTGTCATATGATGCCACCTCTACCACAGATCACTTTGTGAAATTTCTGTCCTGCTAGATCTGCCCCAGACAACTGTAAGTGCTATTATTGTGGACTGGACACAACAACAGCTGAGCCATGACGCAGAGTGGGGCCGGTGAGTGTTGAGGTGCACATTACTGACCCTCTGTTGAATCACTCACCAAAGAGTTCCAAATTGCCTGTGGAAGCAACATCAGCAAAAGAACTGTGCATTAGTAGCTTCACAGAAAGGGTCTCCATGGCCAAGCAGCTGCACACAAGCCTAAGATCAAAATGCACAATGCCAAGTGTCAGATGGAGGGGTGTAAAGCGCCACCATAGGACTCTGGAGCAGTGGAATCATATTCTGTGATGAATCGCATTTCTCCATTTGGCAGTCTGATAGCCAAGTCTGGGTTTGGTGAATGCCAGGAGAACATTACCTGTCTGACTGTATTGTGTCAACTGTAAAGTTTGGTGGAGGAGGGATGATGATATGAGGTTTTTCAGGGGTTGTCTGGAACCCTTAGTTACAGTGAAGGGAAATCAATACTTCAGCATAACAAGATATCTGGGACAATTGTATCCTCCTAACTTGGGAACAGTTTGGGGAAGAACCTTTACTGTTCCAGCATGACTGAGCCCCAGTGCACAAAGCATAATCCATAAAGGCTTGGCTCGGTGAGTTCGGTGTGGAAGAACTTGACTGGACCTCACAGAGTCCTGACCTCAACCCCGTCAAACACCTCCTGTGTCTGACAAACTCCATACTAATGCCTATGGATTTAGAATAGGATGTCCTGGGCGTGTAATGTGTAGTTGTCCCAATTCTCTCATTTTTGTTTTTCTCATTTTTATTTGGATGATAGAGCCTCACAAGCTGCACTTCAGGGACATTAAAGTTAATACCAACCTAATTAAGGTAAACAAATCTACAGTAAAATCACTATTTTTATTGTGCATAATGTTACACTAAACTGAAATTCTTCTTGACTGCATTTTTAAATTAGCGTTTTATAGTGTGTTTAATACACTGCCCAGCTACTTTATTAAAACCATGTCTTTGTATCTACTCTTTTGGTCCATTTTGCACTTTGTAGTTCTACAGTTACAGACTGTAGTCCATCTGTTTCTCTCATACTTTGTTAGTCCCCTTTCATCCTGTTCTTCAGTGATCAGGACCCCCACAGGACCCTCACAGAGCAGGTATTATTTGGGCGGTGGGTCATTCTCAGCACTGCAGTAACAATGATGTGGTGTGCTAGTGTGTGGTACTGGTACGAGTGGATCAGATACGGCAGTGCTGCTGGAGTTTTTTAACACTGTGCCCACTTATCGCCCACTCTATTAGACACTCCTACCTTGTTGGTCCACCTTGTAGCTGTAAAGTCAGAGATGACAGCTCATCTGTTATAGATTGTGTTGGTCAGTCTCTAGTCCTTCATCAGTGAGCACATGACATGAATGGCTATTTTTGATTGGTGGACTATTCTCAGTCCAGCAGTGACACTGAGGTGTTGAAACACTTCTGATCCACCAACGGTTTTAAGAGACTGATGGTAGTGGTGATACAGTTTACTGTAATGCTCAGGCTCCTGCGCCCCCTAGTGGCAAGGCTTTTGAAAGCTTTTCACTTTTTCCCCACGTATAAGCCGCCATGACCACTAAACCATTACACACTTGCAACTGCAATGTATAATTGTGCAATTACAATGACTAGACTTCATTAATGTATATATTTTAGTGTCAAATTCATCCATCCATCAATTTTCTAAGCCGCTTCTCCATCAGGGTCGCGGGGGGGTGCTGGAGCCTATCCCAGCAGTCTTCGGGCGAAAGGCAGGATACGCCCTGGACAGGTCGCCAGTCCATCGCAGGGCAGACAGACAGACACAGACAGTCACTCACACACTCACACCTAGGGGCAATTTAGCATGTCCAA